>NW_020201241.1:12968-14814 GCF_001531365.2 Cynara cardunculus var. scolymus | reverse complement strand
GTATCGATAGCACGTTGACCGGTGTGTGCTCTTGGGAGGCCGTCTGACCCGATAGTTGATACTGTTATAGTTATATAAAATCATTTATTGATTTTAGATAATTGTGACATGAATGCTATGTCACCTTTTTGCTGAATCATTTGTTTAATGTCTTAATCAACTGTTGCACCCTGTGCTTCTTATTAAGACTGATATTTTGTTATTTGTTAATCAAACCTCCCCATTTTAGATAAATCAAATCCCTCGATTTGCCATCTAAAATTAATTTTTATAAACTAGACTTTCGACATAACTTTACAAGCTATCTCTGTGGGAACGATATCTGGTACTTTTTACCATTATTACTTGTTACGAGACGACAGTAGTTCGAGGTGTATACTTGCGCCGACTTCTATTTTTGTGTTAAAAAACTGTTCTATTTTTGGCGCCGCTGCCGGGGATAGTACGCTGAAGTTTTTTCTTTTTAAGTAAAGTTTATAAAAGTTAGTTTTTCTACCATCTTTTTCTGAACGCACCGTGCATGCCAAGGCTGTCGCACGGTGAATTTTTTCCACTTGATCCGGATATTGAACAAACTTTTAGACAACGAAGAAGAGTGCAAAGAGCTCTTCGAGCTTTAAACTCTGAAACGATGGCTGAAAATGTGATTATTGACGGAGAAGGTAGAATTAGAGATGAACCAAATATTCCATATGAGGATGAGGCTCAAAACATCTTTCGTCTTGCAAATGCTAAAAATGGTGGCATTATGGCATACGCTATTCCTAATTTAACTCAACTGCACACAGGGATACGTAAGCCTACCATTGGTGCCACCCATTTTTCACTTAAACCACTGATGTTTCAAATGCTTCAAACAAACGGCCAGTACGCTAGTTTTTCTTCTGAAGATCCTCATTCTCATCTGCGTTCTTTCATGGAAATCACAGACTCTTTTCTCATCCCTGATGTTTCAGACGATGCTCTGAGACTAAAACTTTTTCCATTTTCACTAAGGGATCGAGCAAGAGCATGGTACAATTCTTTGCAACCAGACTATGTGACTACATGGAATGAAATGGCAGAAAAGTTTTTGAAAAAGTATTTTCCACCCACGAGGAATGCCAAATCCAGAAATGAAATTTGTACTTTTAGACAACTGGATGATGAAGCAGTTCCTGATGCATGGGAAAGGTATAAAGAGCTGCTGAGAAAATGCCCTCACCATGCATTCCGTACTGTATCCAGCTAGAGACATTTTACAACGGTTTAAATATCGTTACAAGACAAATGCTCGACGCTACTGCAGGCGGAGCTTTCATAGCTTGTACCTATAATGAAGGTTTTGACATACTTGAAAAGATTTCCAATAATAACGGACAATGGTCTAACCCACGTGCAATGCCACCGAAGAAAACAGTTGGAATAAATGAGGTAGATGTTGTCTCGGCATTAACAGCTCAGATCACTAAGTTAATTTCAAATTTAACATCTAGCCCACATGTGCAATCTGATGCTAATACCTTTAATTCCAATGTTCAATCAGTGCAATGCGTGTATTGTGGCGAAGGTCACGCTTTTGAGCAGTGTCCTGGAAATTCGGAGCATGTAAATTATGTCAACAAGACTGGACCATTTTCGCAAACTTATAATCCGAGATGGCGTAATCATCCAAATTTTTCGTGGCATAGTCCAGCTTTTAATCCACCAATGCAAAAACCGTAAGGACCATCCAATTTCCACTATGTGGTTTGACTATTATGATTCATCTGTAGACCCACTTTCATCATAATATTCAAAATTCAAATAACCCACATCTCTACCTTTTTGATGCACCCACCAGTTGCTTTAGACCCACTTTCATCAT
>NW_020201241.1:3549-12128 GCF_001531365.2 Cynara cardunculus var. scolymus | reverse complement strand
GAAGAACATAGGAATTTTTCCTATGAAAATGCTAAGCTTTACAAAGAAAATATAAAAAAATGGCATGATAAAAAGATTCTTCCAAAAGAGTTCATAGAAGGCCAAAAAGTCATGTTGTTCAATTCAAGGTTAAAATTATTCCCGGGAAAGCTGAATTCCCGATGGACCGGACCTTTTGTTATTTCCAAAGTATACCCCTACGGTGTCATTGACCTGATAGATCCAAAGAGGGGTACCACTTTCAAAGTGAATGGACAAAGATTAAAACCTTTCTTTGAGTCCATGAGTATTGCGCAACCTATTGAGGTTATCTTTCTAAAATAATAGTCTTTGTAAATATTTAGTATTTATATACATATATATATATATATATATATATTTATAAGCTATTATTTCTATTTTATTTTGCATTTTTGTTTTTTGTTTTTAGACTAAGCTTTTAATTTTATTTTTCTATCTAGAATAAGTATCTATTTATTTCATAATATATAATATATTAGGGTCATAGTAATTTTAATATTTGGGTTTTGTTTTAAATAATCTTTGGGCTGGAAATGAATTAAAAGAAAAAAGGCCCAATTTCTGGTTAACCAGGCAGGCCAAAAGAAATTAAAGCCCATTTGTTTTCTTATTAACAGGCCGAGAAGGAGGATGGCCCAAAGAGTAAACTCGCGTTGAGATCAAGTAACGCAGCCCGCGAAGATGAAGCCCAGCTATGAAGCCCAACATCGAGGCCTGTGCTTGGTACGGCCTGTCAAAGAGCCCACGCTTTTGTACCAGACCTCGACCGGATGTTGTCTCTTCACATTCAAAATCTCAAATCACCATAACCGTACTCGTCCTCTTCGAAGCAACCGTCATCCATATCTCATCAAATAACCATTCTCAAGAAGGAAGGGACTTCATTGAACTGGCATTGTTAAGGAAGGTACCATTTCTGACTAATCTCCATCATAAGCCTGATTTCTGTCAATCATCTAGGGAAAATTTTGAAATTTACGAAGCTACAATCTTGGAGACCAAGTTTAGGGGCAATATAACCCTTTAATCACTGTTCAACAACCATTTGGGTTTGATATTAACCATTGTTCACAACCATAGCTCTTTTTTTGCTCAAAGAAACACCACAAGTCCCCTGTTTCATTGGTATGGCTATCATAAAAACTCGAGCAAGAAGAAGGGAAGGAGAACCTGATTCCATGCCCCATGAAATCAATCATGATCACTCCAGCGAGAGTGAAGAAGAACCCATTGATGCCATTCCCTTGAGACAGGTCCCTTTTGCTAAAACCAAGCCTCAACTATTCACTCAACCCCAAACTCAGGCTACTATGATTGTGAAGTCTGAACCACAGTTTTTTCCACAATACCAATTTGGCCCAAGAATGACTAGAAGCAGAGCTAAGTGTTTGATCAATTTCAAGCCAGTAAAGCAAAAGAAAAGAACTGTGATTGATATATCTGATGATAGTGATTCACCATCCAAGAGGCATGATGTTCAGAGCAGCTCAAGCAGACCAACACAAAAGGACTCAACCTTTTTGAATATGATGGCAGATGCAGCAACTCAAATGAGCACTCAGAGCATACCTTCAAACATCACAGAGAGGCTCCAAACAGGTTTAAAAGTTTCTAGACCTTTAACTAGGGATTTATTGTCTAGCTTTCCTGTTTATCCTCAAGCCAGTGTGGGATTTATGTTAAGAAAATATGTGGATGAGGCCATTGTTGCCTCTAATGAGGTATTAGGCCTAAGATCAGCAACTTGTGCCCCTGTTATAGCTATGATCCGAACTCAGCCTTCTATGGCTGCCCAAGCATCTAAAAAGGGAAATTCATCCCTTAAGCACTCTGTTAGTGCTACTCTGGCAGCCATAGACAGGATGATTAGGAGGGAACCAGAGTGTAATCCAGCCCCTGCCCAACCACCTGTTACCACCACCTATGCACCTACTTTATTTAGAAACATGCCCATTGAGTTTAATTTCATGAAATCCCCACACTTCACCATTATTCCTGTTTCATCATCCACTGTAGAACCTACACTATTCAACCATGCATCCACATCTAAAATACCCCCTGTTGAAACAGCCCCTGTTGAAACAGTTCACAAACCAACCCCTGTTGAAACAAGTCCTAAACCAACCTATATGAAAACAACCACTACCAGCCCTCTACCCTCACCAAACCAGCCCACAACCACACCTTCCACACCCACTGAACCTGTTATCCCTTTGCCACAAATTGTATCCCTCCAAGAACTAGACTTTGTCATAGGTCTATCACCCACAAATCCAAGCCTTACACCCTTTGAACACAATGAAGACCCTTCTGACCCACAAAAGAACCCTGTCACTCAAATACCACCACCCACACCCCATTCCATTCAATCATTCATGCCTAGTCCTAACCAACCTACTAGCCCTTTACACTCTAGGACTCATGACTAATATGAAGGTGTACATTCTGCCCACCATAGTTCTGAGCATAGCAGCCCTCATATGGAGCAAGAAAGAGAGGAGGTTGATACAGGGGGCTAGTTTGAGAAAGAGAATGCCAAGGAAGAAAAGAATGAGTATAATTGAAACAAGAAGTTCCAAGAGGAGGAGAGAGGACAGTGAGAGATCAGAGGCTGAGGAAAGGGCATCTAGAAGAAGAAAAAGGCCAGAGCAACAGTTTGAGGAAGGGCCAGGTATCTTTTTGAAACCCAAACATTTGTTTAGCACACCCCTAGCAAGAAAAACATATTTTCAATTTTCTGAGAAGGTAGGGGTAGTACAAAAGGGGTTTTCACAACAGCTATTGTTGGCCAATCCTAACATCAAGGCCACAATAAAATCTTTGGGTTGGGAGACTCTATGTGACACACCTAACCAATACAATCTTAGTTGGGTTAGGGAGTTTTACACTGAGGTAGCAGTCACTGATGGGGTAGACTTAAGAGTAAGAAAGACCCCTGTTTCATACTCACCCAATGCCATAAATGACCTACTAGAGCTCATCCCACCTTCATACTCTGAGCTAGATAGGTTGACTGTTGGGTGCACTGATGAAGAGCTTGATTTAATCTTAGCTAAGGTAGCCAAGGAAGGGGCTGTTTGGAGTTTCAAGGGGAGGGCTAGGCTTCTAAAAACTCAATATTTGAAGCCTGAAGCCAATTTATGGTTTTATTTCATGAGGCACCCCATTCACCCCACTAGCCATGACACCAATTTGTGCCTAGAGAGAGTTTTAATCCTCTATTTCATTTTAGAGGCTAGGCCATTTGATGTTGGGAGGATGATATGCTCTAACATCAAGGCATGTGTGGAAAGAACAAATGGCAAGTTGCTATACCCTTCTTTGATTCATAGGCTTATGCAAAAGGCCCAAGTCTTAACCTTGCCCAAGGATGTGATGTCTATGGAGAAGACATCCATAGACAAGAAAAACTTGGATACACTGATGAGGGTGAATGCCAAAGTACAACCAGATGCACCAACCTCTTCAATGGCAGCCCTAAAGGATGAATTGTTAAAGACAATGGAGGATCACGCCAATGCTTTGAAGAGAACAATAGTGAGGAAGCACCACAAACTAATGGTGGATGATTTGAAGAAGGAAGTAGACATCCTAAAGAAAGAGAGGATACAATGGGCTGAGTACAAAATACAGAAAGAAAGGATGCTTAGAGCTGCTGCCAAGCATGGAAAATCAAAGAGTGCAGTCAAGCTCCTACCTCCACCACAGTCCATCCTCTTACAGCACTCAGACTCTCCTACTCGGTCTAAGTAGGACAGGTTCTACACTCTTAACCTTTGTATATATTCCCATTTTAGTTATGCATGATCATTTAGTGTTTATTTTTGCTGTTTTAAAAAGCCTTGGCAGATTTGCTGTTTTTATGCATATGGTTTACTATTTTAGCTGTTATTTGCTGTTTCTAACAGCATTTGGTTACAACTGTCAATTATGTTGCCTTAAAACCTGAAGCAAGGTTGTTTTTGTTCATGATAATTCTTTTGTTTTGATAGTAGTATCCTAAGTCATATCTAGTCTAGTTGATCCTTTGCATAGTCATTTGCTGTTTGCTCTTTTGGTACTATTTGACATTTGTTTTTGCTGTTTTTATTAGTTAATTATTGTTTGTTGTGTTTTACTATTTCTGTTTGAAAGCATTTGCTTTTTAACTCTTTTTGAACATGTTCTAGCCACAGTTTACCTGTGTAGTAATGTTCCTTTATATTTGTTGTTTTTCATTGTTATGCAACCACAATCATGCTATTTCTTTGGTGTTTTGAGCATTAACTGCCCCATTTCTGTTTTTTAAAATAGAAGCTTGTGGTTTGATCTTTAATTTGCTGTTTTTAGATCTAGTTTCATGTTTGATTTTGCTGTTTTCAATAGTTCTTTGCTGTTTCAAAGTCCTGGGCTGTTTCTATACATTTAGTTAACTGTTTTTAAGTTATTGTTTGCTGTTTTCAACTACCTTATGTAGTAAAATTGATGCATGCATGGGTAAGTCTGTTGTTCTTGTTCTCTCTGTTTTGGCAATGGCACCTAACCAATGTTATGACTATGATTCTATTCTTTGCTGTTTTAACATGAATTTTTATTGTTTAAACTTTTAATTTGCTATTTTTAGTGGTTAGTTGCTGTTTTGATTTGCTGTTTTAAACTTGAGCATGCACCTTTCATGCATTTTGATTTGCTGTCTTTTATTTTGCTGTTTTTGTGCATAGGATTTGATACTCAAATTTGCTGTTTAGACCTTTATCAGTCCTGCTCATGTATTTCTATTTGCTGTTTTGAATCTCATGCAGCCCTAAGACATGAACTTTCTTTGTTGTTTTAGTCTTTTATGAAGCAGATTTTTAGCCAAGCTTTGGCTATGTTGGGATTGTCACTTCTGAATTTGTTGCTTTAAGGCAGTCCCTTTCATGACTTTTATTTGTTGTTTTCCATTTGCTGTTTTTAATGCAGTCCTTCTCTTAATTTTTCTTTGCTGTTTTATGTTTGTTGTCTTAAGGGAGTCCATTTTATTCATTTGCTTTGATGTTTGCAGCATGACCTATCTCATTTCATGATTAACAGTTCTTGATCATTTAGGCATATCATTTGTTGTTTCATGATTGTTTTCAAACAGTAGGGCTGCTATTGCTGTGAGGGCTATTATGAATGTTTTGAGGGAGATCCCAGTTGAATGCATTCAATTTAATCTCCCTATGCAGGCTGTTTCATGAGAAAAAAATGGCAGTCCCATTGTTTGTTTGCATCTAGCCTGTTTCTTCTAAGAAAACAATGGCAATCCCATTGTTTGGTTTCATTTAGCCTATTTTATGGTAGAACAATGGCAATCCCATTGTTTGGACTCATATGGCCATGTTGTTTGGTAATGCAGTCCTCTGGTTGACTGTTTTGGTTTGAATCTCATTCCAAGTACCACATCCTCACTATATGGTAAATTTGACTTAGAGTTGGATTGTTGGTTTTGTTTAAATCCTTCAGTTGAGTCTTTGAGTCCTTTTCTTTTCATAAGATGACCAAGTCACACTTGTGACTTCTCATCTTTGTTTTTCTGCTTCAATTGTTTTCAGTTTGAGTCTTCTTTCATTTTAAAGATAGTCAATTACACTTGTATTGATCATCTTTGCTTTTCTGTTTCATTTTAGGATTTTGGGCACTGATTTTAAGTAGCATATCTTCCTTTAGCCTTATATGCACCAAAAATAGAATAAAAGATGAATATGTTGTACAAATGCTTGAATTGATGCCATAGCCACAATAATCCAAAGCTTAACCATCTTTGTCTTAATTTGAGCCTCTAGAACTAGCCAACCATTTCAAAAGCTTGAACTTGATTCAATTGGGCTTTCATTTCAATTTGGCTAATTTGTAGCCTTCATACACTCACAATGAGGACATTGTTTCCCTTAAGTTTAGGGGAGGGTCCTAAAAGTACCAAACACTATAGAGATCATGAAACATATGCATTAAGACCAAAAGACAAACAAAGAAACATAGTTCCATGTCTTGTGCATACAAAAGAGTGTCAGAATACACCAAAATGTTTGAAAAGGACCAAAGTGTCCAAAAATACCTTAATATGAGATGCATAGCAGTAAAATTGTGCTATGGAGAAAAAAAAAAGTGAGAAGAGGTCAAAAGCATGCATTGTAAAGAAAAAGCCAAATACAAGAACCCAATTCAAAGTCCCAAATTATCTGTTGAATCTAGTATAGCAATAGAAATGTAGGCTAGCTTATGGTTTGGCAATATGAAAGACTTAAGTTTAGGGGAGCTAGGTTTATGAAGGGCTATGGATATCTAGCATCAAGTCAAGAGTAGAACACTTTCATTCAAAATATTTCAAAAATATGCATACTTTGGCTATTGAATGTTTATGCTCAAATTTCTTTAGTTTATTAGAACTTTGAGTCTTTTTATTTGTCATTTTCTGTTGTTTGGGGACAAACAACAATTCAAGTTTGGGGGTGTGATAAGTGTTATTTTATTAACCTTATTACATCATTTTCTTAACCATTTTCCCTTGTTTTATTTGCCCATTAGTGTCTTAATTGAGTCTTTTTACATCTTTTTCATATAATAGTAGTAATATAGTATATCTAATGTTAATTCCCTGTTTTTACAGGTTTTTGATGATTTTTGAGCCCAGTCCTACGGCAGTCCTACAGGACCAGGAGTGGCARGGTCYTATAGTACCTGTCCAAGAGCTGAAAATCTGCTTGGGCTGTGGAGAAATGGGCTAATCCATAGAGGAGGCGTGGTCAATGACCTTGGGCTCGGTCAAAGCCCAGTTTTGAAGAAGCTTTTGTCTTATTAGTTGGCATCCACTATGTGATCTTCCTTAGCCTATATAAAGAAGGCTTAAGGCTTGTTTTAAAACACTTTTTCATACTTTCTACCATTTAACACTTGTGATATTAGTGATAATTGCTCTCTAGAATATTACTTTCGGTTCTAAGCTTTCGGTTTACTTTGTTTGACTTTTCAAGAATCAACTTTTGTAGTTGTGCTTTCATTCTCAACTTTTAATTTAAGTTCTCGTCTTTAATCTTCATCTCATTTCTGTTTCAAGTTACGTTACGTTTTCTTATCTTTTACGAGTTACGAAATAGTCGATCGTTGTTGCTCTATATCGGATTTCATCCTTTGTGGCTCACGGCTTATTTACGTAGACTAAATAATCTATTTTTATGAGTTTGCAAGTAATCTTTCGGTCTTTGTAACGAAACTTGTTTTGCAAGTTTCGTTACTTAGCTCGCAAGTTTTCTTCAAAAGTCAACTCCATTTTCCAAAGTTTTCACATGTCATCTCCTCATCCCATCAAAGTACTACTAGTCATCCCATCATGTACTTCATTTCATCATTATTAGATAAATTTTAATTAATATTATTTAGTTATTAATAATTTATATTTTAGTTACTTTTATTTCAGTATTTATCTTTCAGTCTTTATATTTCAGTATTTATATTTCTGTCATTATATTTCAGTCATTTATATATTCAGTATTTATATTTCAGTCATTTACATTTCAGTCATTTACATTTTAGTCTTTACTTTACTGCAATTTACATTTATGTCATTTAATTTCTAGTACTTAAAATTCCAGTATTTTCATTTCCTGTAATTTACTTTCTGCAATTTACTTTCTGCAATTTTGTAGGATCGATTAACTTTATTTCTTGGTAAAGATTACTTACTTGGATGATCTGTTGACAGAGATAATGCAGCGAAAATGATTTGAATCAACTCAAGTAGAAATCAATAAGAACACAGATGAAGATTAATGATGAACACAAGAGAGAGCTTCAAATGATTTTCAATTAGATGAAAATGTTAACAATTACAATACGGGAAGCACGCTGAAATACAAGGGCCTATGTTGCTATTTATACAAGCTAATAACCGTTTTCTGACATGACCTAAAGTAAATTAATCTAAGTCGTTCGATCAAAACAAATTACAGACAAGAACACGTGATAAGCACAAGCAGCTAAAAGACCTAAGTAAAACAGCTAAAGAAGATCTAGATAGAAGACATGCTGCAGACCCTCTGTGAGACATCACAGAGGCTCTGCTGGATATAACTTGAGAGCACACTTGACGCAGAGGAAATCTTCCAGAACTTCTGTGAGACACGACAGAGGTTCTATCGTCTTTGACTTGTAGCATTGTCTTTGTAGAGGACTAGTTCCCAGAACCTCTGTGAGACACGACAGAGGTTCTGTCACTTGAGACTTGTACGCATGAGCATCTTCTGCTGTTGGTCCTCTGTGGTCTTCTGTGATAGATCATCTTCTGTCAACCCTTGCAGTATTACTTTTTCCATACTTTTACATTTAAACAAATGAGAGCTAACAATCTCCCTCTAAGTATGAAAAAGTAAATAATGAAATTTAAGTGCAAGGTCATGACTTAATTGAAATTAAAAAAAGAGGTGATAAAACATCATCCTCGGAAAGAATTACAATTACAATGAAAAGAATTACAAAACTTAAATGACAAAAAAGTTGAAGCATAGGCCGGATTTTGGAACATAAGAGAATTAAACCATAGACTCTGGGAAGTCGTCTAC
>NW_020201241.1:0-1515 GCF_001531365.2 Cynara cardunculus var. scolymus | reverse complement strand
CAACTCGTCCATCTTTTTGAACAACTCTGTGGCAATAGCGTTAAGCTCCCCCTTTGTCACATAATCGTTCTGGGAACTCGGACCAAAAACACATGGTGTTCCTTTGGCCTCGGAGTTTGAGGCGCCCTCAGCGGCTGGCATWTCGTAGCCTGCTCGGGGACTTCTATCGTATCCTTGCACATCTCCTTGAGGAGAGCCTAACGGTGTTCTGTAGATCTCGTATCTGGTAGTTTCAGAGCCTAACCTGACATTTTGATCTAGTGGAGACAGAAGGTGTTCTAGACGCTCTGCCTTTGTGGTTCTCACTTGTGACTCTGAAGCACGTTTTGGTTGATCACTTTGTGAAGAGACAACAAATGTCTATGGGGGTACTGTCGAGTCCTTGGGCGATTGGACTCTTTTGGTAAAACCTTCACCCTTTTGAGAGGATGAAGGAGTATGTTGTGGTTTCCCAGATGTGCGATCCACAAAGGATGAAAGATTGTCCACTGTGGCGGTAGGCTGGTTTGCGTTCGGCAAGTGCGTGCCTTCTTCAATAGAGGTTCCCTCTAGAACAGGGCATCTAGGAATGTGGGTTGCACTAGGAGGTGGGCTGGGATGTGTGCCTTCGACATCTTTTGTGCCCTCACCTAACTCCTCTACCTCTTCTTCTTCGTCATCTATGATGACTTCTGTCCCCAACTGAGATTGATCAGTTGGTGCCTTGAACTCCTTCTGGATATTCGACAGAACATCCTGAATTTGTTCTGTTGGGGAGTCGTTGATGACCATCTTACGCAACCTTTTGCGTTTGGGTGTTGCTGCAGCCTCTGCCGGGCTTTCTTCTGCGATGGACTCTGTTACCACAGGTTTTGTGATCACAGGCTCTGTTGGTTCAGCCTTCTTTATTTTCCTCTTCTTAGGTTTTGGCAGAGGTGCAGTTGGGCCCTCTTCCTCTACGRGCCTYTTTTTCCCCTTCGACTTTCTCACAGAAGAGTCGGTACCCTTCTGTGTCTTCGTCTTCTTGCGAGGAGGACTTGGGATTCTAGGGGGTTCTTCTCTCACCTCACCAGCCACTACTGGCTCCTCCGTTCGTCCCTCCACTCTCATTTTGTCAATTTCCACACCTACGGGGACACCTATTTGTGATGGGGTTACAGGGACCGGTTCTGGTCGCCTGTTAGCACGTCTATAGGATTTTCGATCATGGTGACTTAAGTACCTGAGCATGGCCTTTGATAGGGGCCTTGGACTTCTGTAGCCATGCTCGTGCTCTGTAGGTCTAAACTCCTTGAAATGGTATAGTTTGGCATTCGACTCCACAGGAGGCAATCTTGCTGCCAGAAGGTCTCCAAAAGCCAAACCAAGGAAGTGTTGTAAGATCAGGTTTGGCTGGTTCATGTCTTCCTTGGCCTTCTTTTGGGCCTGTACCTTCATCTTCTCCCCTTTGTGACTGGCGCACTTCTTCTTGATGAGCCCGATCATGTCCTCGAAGATGAGTTGGGCGTAGTCCAAAGGGAGGTTGAAATAAACTCC
>NW_020201240.1:62400-71218 GCF_001531365.2 Cynara cardunculus var. scolymus | reverse complement strand
TAATTTATACCCAATATATATAAAACACTAAGTTTTAGTGTTTTAAATATAAAATCTTTCTATTTAAATAAATTTAGTCATCGTGGGCTTTTAGAGTGAAGAAAAATGTCAAAATTAAGAAAATGGGCTTTTGTGCATTTTGGGCTTAGTTTTATAAAAAAAAAAATTTGTAAGAGGGTGGGCTTGGGCTCCCTATGGCCGGCCCCTCCCCTCTCAATTCCCTCCCTCCTTCCACATATAAATAGCATCATTTTCCTTTAATCCTTATAATTCTTTCATTCAAATTTCAAAAACACTCTCATTTCTCTCCCTAGAAAACTCAAGGGTCACCTTGAGAACCCTCCTTCCCCTTCATCCATTTCAGCCGATTTTTCCATCTATCATCATCATTTGGCAAGAGTTTTGAAGATACAACAATCCTTTCATCCACAAACATGGTAATGCTTTCATCCCTCCATCTTTTCTTGTAAGTTTTGGGGAGAAAAACCCACTTTATTGCATTCTTTATCTTCTATTCTCCATGTTTCATAAATATTGAGTCTCAATGTGAGATTATACACCAAAAACATGTAAAAATGTTTATTTGATGGTGGTAATCCATGACCCAAACTTTAGAACTCAAAATGATAGGAAGAATCATGATTTTATGTGCACAAATCATTCATATCTTGTAAATGGCTTGTTCAAATGTTATKAGGTTTCTTTTAAAAGTTTATTTATTGAGTTGGGGTTGCAATGCATTTGGTTTCACTGAAAAACATTGAGCTTTGACCCCCCAAATGCTCAAAACATTGTATATATGTATCTGAGAGTTTTTCAGTAGGTAAACCCTACTTTGAACAGTCATAACTCTCTAGATAATCATCCAAAATTGTTGATTTTTCATCCAAAATTGTTGATTTTTCTTCTGGATGTTAGTTTAATGAGTTACCTTTCAAATTCCACCGATTTCATTCAATATTGTGGTGATTTGAAGTTTTAATTACTCAAAATAAGTTGAACATGCAATCTGTCCGATTCTGACAGATTTGTATATGTATGTTCCATCGATCATATCTCTCTCAAAACTCGATGAAAAAGGATGATTCTTCTTTTGAGAGTTAATTTTATGGATTTTCTCCTACATTGAAGTGGAATCACATAAAATTATGGAGTTTTGATCTCCAAGCACCTAAAACTCTATGGGTGTCCAAACTGTGAAACCACCAGTAGGTAACTCTTACTTTGAATGTTAATATCTTTCTACTTACTTGTTCTCAATGTATGATTCTTCTTCTAAAACGTTCGTTTATGAGTTAGGATTCATTTGAATCCAGTTTCACTAAAAAATATGATGTTTTGGGGTATGAACCTATTTATTTAAGTCAAGTGTGCAATCTGCCAACTAATGACAGATGTGTGCATGTGGATTTAAGGTATCATATCTTTCTCTCAACTCAACCAAAATGAGTGATTTTTAATTTAAAAGTTTCGTATAAGTGTTAGGTTTTAATTACAACTTGAATTTCTGAAGAACACCTAGTAGAACTCTTTTAATGAGTGTTTTATTAACATGGTGCAATCTGCCATTTTAATTGTGATAAGTTGCATTGCATAAATTATTTGTATATCATCTCATGCCCAAAATACATGAAATTTGGTCACGATGACTATAACTCAGTGCTATAAATCATATAAAAAGATGGGAATTTATCTCATTTTTGAAATCTCTTTATTTGATCATTTTATGTATCATAAGTTTCTATCCAGAATCAAGAATTCTGGATTTGGTTGAATTTGTAAAATTTGATCTTTTATTGGATTATAGCAACATTTCCGGTATAAATTAATTCTTTAATGAGCATATGGACATTTTGTATATTTGGACTATTGATAATATTTTGGAACATAAGTAGACAAATAAGGACTTARGATTTATTAAACCCCATAGGTAGAGATAAATCAATAAGTGATGGTTTTGGATATTCCTATTGATAGGGAATCGTTGATCTAGCGCGGTATTCGGATCGTATTGCTTTTTCTTGCGAAGCTCTATATCAAAAGTGAGTTTCACGGCCCCTTTTTACCAATTTCTCGTTTTGGGGTGAAAAGCATGATTAATGAAATGTTTGATAGATTTATATTGATATATGAATCTTTTTGTGAGCAATTTAATGAATACACCATTGATAATATGTTGAGTTTAAAAGTCCCCGTTTGTTTACACTACTATTAACTCATTTTGAGCCTATGATTCTTGTGGGTAGCGCTTTTTGGTTGTTATACCCACCCTTTTTATTAACGAGTAGGGGTGCACTTGGTCATGAAATTTTGCTCTACACATATGACACGAAGTGGTCACCGCTGAGGTAGTCCTGTAGGAGTTCTACACATGTGACATGAAGTGGTCACCGCTGAGGTAGTTCGGCATGAGTTCTACACATGTGGGGTTTAGTCCCACCGCTGAGGTAGTTCGTAAGTATGTTCTACACATGTGGTTCGCTACCACCTCTGAGGTAGTTCGTGGGGCGTTTGTAGGTTCAGTAGTGGCTCAATAATATAAATCATGTGTATGACGTTGTTTTTAAGATATTGCTCATAAATTTATAACTGAGATTGCTGCATTTAAAATCTTTTTATGCATATAAAACCTGTGAACTCACCAACTCTTGTATTTGACACTTGTTTGACATGCTTTTACGGGGTAAGAAAGACTCATGGTGACACTTGTTAGAAGACGTGTCACATTTATCGATTTCAAAACTTCTTTTATGTTTATTTTGTAAATTTGTATTTGGGACTGTAAACTTTAGTTTTGATGTAATTATGTTTTAAATTGTATGGTTGTGTTGTTTATACACTATTGCTATGAGATTTTACCTGCAATACCTCGCGTTTCCGCTTTAGCGGGGTGTGACAAAGATGCTCTTTCCATCGCATCCTTGGTCATCCATCAGTCCTCTAGTCGTGCTCCAGACTTAGTCAATTCTACCTTGATGTCTTCATCGATCTTCTGGTTCTTCATCACTTATTGGTTTTCATTACTTTTTCACTTTATGAATTATGGGGTTTAACAATCTCCCCCTAAGTAATGAAATAACAAACATAGACTAATCTAGAAACAACCGTGAAGAACAGAGACTAATCTAATAGAAAAACATCAAATTCCAAATTTTCATTGGATGATGAAATTCTTACGATATTGGAATCAAAAGACATCAAGACAAAAAAATACAACTCATCATGAGGTACCTTGATATATTTCTCTGAAGCGCATGAGCAGTCTTCTATAGCCGATAACTGTCGATATCTCATGAATGAGCATACTCCCTTATTCTCTTGGCATGTGGTTTCTACCCAGTCTGTCTCTAATGACCTTCTGAAACCATTCAAGTGTATCCGATGAATACTTGAAGGCCTTAGTTAGTCTAAAGACCTTTTTAACCCCGAACTCATTCTTGTAAACAAGTCCAAGTTCGGGTTGAATTAGGACTGAGGCATATATTTTCTTCTGCAAGCCTTGGAAGTCTTCGTTTGGTGGAGCGTAGGATAGTCTTTCAATTTCTAGCCGAAGAGCAATTTCAAAATCACTCTTGGCTCTATGGTTCACCAGGGTTTCCATTGTTTTTACTTTCGCTCGGTTCACCATTCCATACCTGATGTCGTGGTCCTGCCTTTGAGCCGTGTATGCGTATAATTCAATCAAGTCATATGGATTGAACACGCTAACTTAGCCATGTGCTCTCTCCATAGTGAACTCGATGTTTCAAATGGCTCGGTTGGCAAATGTACTTACTTTCAGATCCATGACCTTCCTTATCCCATCATTCGAGAAGACAGTCTGAAGTGTTTGTGTGGTATGTCTAATGAATCTATGATGTAAGAGGTACATGGACTCAGGTGATAAGATCGGAGGGTTGATGATCAAACTTTCATCACGGTCTTTGCACAGGTATTGATGGATGTTTTCCATCATAATTGGTTCCCTAGATGGTAATTCAGAATGTCTCCGCATCGACTCCATACTCTATATAATCTCATCTACCAGGCTCTGAGGAGGTTGCCATGATGAAGAGGGAGTATCCGCATGCACCATGGGTGGTTGGGTTGAGGGTTGTGTATGAGTTGGTGAGGGTATGGTTTCTTGTTGAGTTGGTTCAGCTTAGGTTGGTTGTGTTTTATTGGGTTCGGCTTGGGTGGTTTCTTGTGCATGGGGTTCTGTTTGGGTTTGTGGTTGTTGGGGTGATGAAGGTTGGATTATTGTTGGTTCTGGTTGTATGTATAAGGTGAAGGGTTCTATGGTGCGAGGGGTTGGTGAAGGTGTTAAAGGTAAGTTTGGTGTGGGTGATGAAGGTTGGTTTATTTCTGTTGGTGGGGTGATTGGCTCTTCATTGGTTGAGGAACTCAACACGATGGGTTCTGGGGTTGCAGCGAAGGGAACATGTACATATTGTACATCTTCAGAGGGCAGAGCCTCTGGTTCCCTTGCTTGGGTTCCTTCGGTTGAGGGTGGTGGTTGAGTTTGTGGTGATGGTGATGGTGGTGCAGCAGATTATGTATTATGTGCAGCCACGGCCTCTGTCTCCCCCTCATGAGGTCCAAGACCTTGATCATCGGGGTCTTGGTCTTCATGCCTTGGCCTTTTGTGTTGGCAGCTGCTGGAGCAAGAGGCTCTGCTCCTCTTCTTCTTTTTGTCCTGCCTGAAGGACGCAAGATACGCCTTCAGGCCTGCTTGTCTTCATCTCGCCTCCATTGTTTGGAGGAGAGAGGTGGTGCACCGTTGTTCATCGGTCAAGTTCTGGGAGAGAACCCTTGTTGGATGGATGGCCCGATGAACGAATTTGGCACTAATCTTATTGAAAGATGAGACTAGCGCCTTAGACCGAGCCCGTAGGTCAGCTCTGGTTGCAAACTTGGTGGAGGAGGATGAGGCTTGTGGTGGTATGGAGGTGGTGGTGGATGTATATGGAGGGATGGGAAGGTTGGTTATGAGGTCTCGCACCTCTGGAGTGAATGAGGAGAAGGCTTCATCAAAGTATGAGCCTGCAGAGGGAGGTTGGGGTGGAGGAGTAGGCTGGGTTATTTGGGCTAGGATAGTGGCGGGTAGTTGGGTGAGGGTGGTTTAGATGGAGGCCATTTGGTTGGTGAGGTTGGCAAGGGTATCATCGATGGATAAGGTGGATTGAGGTGGGGCTTGATGAGGAATTTGGGAGATGATGGTTGTGGGTAGGGAGTTAAGGGTTTGAAGGATGGTTTGAAGTTGGGTGATGATATATGTAAGGTTTTCATCAGCCTCAGTTGCTTGGGCCGTGAGGGTGGCGATGGATTGGATGAGGATTTGGTTTCGTTGGGTGGCAAGGGAGGATGTGGTGTTGTGATGTTGGGTGATGGTTTATTGGAGCATTTGAAGGCGGGTGGTATTGGCTTGGGTTTGGGATTCAATTTGGGAGAGGTGGTGTTGTAAGATTGCAAGGGATTGTTGGAGATCAGAGTTATCGATGGAGGGTTGGTTGTCAACAATCCCTTGTATGATGAGTTTAAGGTCTTCCAAGGACCGCATCACTGTATCGACAAAGGCTTGGAACTCGGCCCTTGTGACCAGGTCTGCTAGTGGGGTAACCCCTGCAGCAACGAATGCTACAGGTTGGGCCTCTATTCTAGAGGCGCCTTCTTGGCCTTGTGAGAAGGTAGATGTTGAAGGACTTCCATCACATCCTTGATAGCCCTCAAGAGAGGAGTTTTCTTGTGATATTGTGACATCAGCTTCCTCTTCCTCGACTTCAGAGGCCGGGTAAGTGAAGCGAATGTGTGTCCCCTTTGGTAGATCAAATATCGAAGGGGGATGTGCATGAAGGGAAGATCGCTCTGAACGATCTTGGGGTTCAATCTCAGAAGCAACACATGCTTCTGTGTGTGATGGGATGTGTCGAGCCCTGAGGCGAAGGGGCTCTTATATCTTGATCACCTCTCTGTTGATAGAGGGGTGATGGAAAATGTGGTTCCTCGGCTAATACATCTCCAGAGGCCCAAAGAATGGCCTCTGGATGGCTGGCTGGGGTTGGGAGTGGACTGGGTCGTCCTTGTTCAATACCCTTGTGGCTTTGATCACCAGGGGTAGATGATGTGGTTGCCCATTGGGAAGAGGGGGGAAGGAATTGTATGAGTAGGGTCAGGGGAGGCACGATGAGTAGCATCATCATCATCATCATCTTCATCATCATCATCTTCATCATCCGATGAAGATGTCTCATATGCTCCATCGCTTGGTTCGGGCGATGGTTCTAATCACCAGGGGTAGCTGCCCTCGGTTCCTGGGACAGCATAGAGCGTTCATAGGCCTGGCGTATCTCAGATGTCGATGGAATGACATTGAGCATAGCCCTGAAAAGTGGACGGTTGATGCTGTAACCCTCCTTCGAGAGGGTTAGGCGATGTCTATGCATCTTGTAAACGGGGGTGAAGGGCTCCTCAGCTAGTAGGCCATGCTTCCTCATTGCATCCCCAATGAAGAGGGTGAGGAAGCGAGGGAAGAGAACCGCAAAGAGAGGCTTGCAAGCGGCTTGGAGTTTACATTTCTTGACCATTGCCGAATGAATCTCGTTGTAGATGAGGAAGGCGTAGTTGAGGTTCAGGTTGAGGAACAACCCATACATGATAGTCATGATGTTGATGTTCCCTTGGTCCAAAGAGCCTAGTTTGCATGTGAGAGCTCTGTTAAGGATGGAGAAGAACATGTTCCACATCGGCGAGAGGAATTGGCGTTTGAAGTCCGATACATTGCGTAGGTCACAATTGTAACCTAGCATCTTCACGAAGCGGAGGATGTCGTCGGTGGTTGGTGGTTCGTCATATTGTTCAATTCTAAGTTCCTGTCGAGTGGGAATGTACAGAACCCGAGAAACCTTAGCCCGTGATATTTTGAGCGAGAATATCATATCGTTAGGGGCGTCTATGTCCCCTATTATTCCGTGGCTTTTTGGGTCAAACTCACACGTTTGCCAATATTACTGGACGTACTTTACGGGTACGCCGGTATCAGCAAGAGTGAGGGTGGGAAGAAGAATGCAGTTCTTGAAAAACTCGATCATAACTGCAAATCGTTCGTCAAACAGTGTGTTTCGGAGTTCGATAGCGTGGTTGTTTTTCTTCATGGGTAGGAAGACGATAGCACGACTGTCGGCGCCGGTGGATTGGACTCTTCTATCATTGTTGTTTGATTCATGGGAGGCGGAGGAGGCCATTGTTGAGGAAGTTGCAGTTTTTTTTTGGTTCGTCAAATTATAGTTGTAGGTTTATGGAAGCGTAAAGAGAAGATGGATGAGGAAGAAAGGTATTTATAGGTGGGAATATGGTGAGGGAGTGGGCTGGGGGTGGGGGTGGAAGGGAAACGGTTTCTTGATTATTAAAATACAATAATCATGAAAAGTTTTGGCAGTTTTGGGTATAGACGATTTGATTTGAAGAATGTGAGCCGTCTTGATTCTACGTGCCATTAATGTTAGATGACACGTGTCAAGGCGGGGTTAGGGAGGGGGAAAGTTGAAAGGGTGTATGGGGAACAGGTTGTATGTGTTGTCAGGAAAGTGGTATGATGACGTTATGAATTATTTGAAATAAAAAGTTATTCCAAATAATATCTTGATGAGTACGTATCCCAAAAATAATTGGAATTTAAAATCCCATTAAATTGTAAGATTAATACTAATTACGAAGTTTTGATCTTTTAAAAAACCATGTTGGATAGTTTTTAGTCACAAAAGCTGCAATATTGTATAATCTTGAAAATGATTTTCAATTAAGATGAGTTTTTGTATGAAAATTATTGTCATGGAACCAGAGGAACTCTGGTTGGTCATGACCCATTGGGTGAGGAACCAAAGGAGCTCTGGTTTAACATCGATGAAGGAGTTCATGGATGTAATGTGGGATTACATGATATAGAAGCCTTGGATGACAAACCAGAGGCTCTTGGTAAGCATTGTTAATCCATTATATAGAACCAGAGGTGCTCTGGTTAAATACATATGTAGCATTTAGGTGGCCAGAGGCTCTAGATAGTAGAACCAGAGGCTCTGGATGAAAAATGCCGAATGAATCTCGTTGTAGATGAGGAAGGCGTAGTCAAGTTTCAGGTTGAAGAACAGCCCATACATGATAGTCATGATGTTGATGTTCCCTTGGAACAATGAGCCTAGTTTGCATGTGAGAGCTCTGTTAAGGATGGAGAAGAACATGTTCCACATCGGCGGGAGGAATTGGCGTTTGAAGTCCGATACATTGCGTAGGTCACGATTGTAACCTAGCATCTACACGAAGCGGAGGATGTCGTCGGTGGTTGGTGGTTCGTCATATTGTTCAATTCCAAGTTCCCGTCGAATGGGAATGCACAGAACCCGACAAACCTTAGCCCGTGATATTTTGAGAGAGAATATTATATCGTTAGGGGCGTCCATGTCCCCCATTATTCTGTGGCTTTCTGGGTCAAACTCACACGTTTGCCAATATTGCTGGACGTAGTTTATGGGTACGCCGGTATCAGCAAGAGTGAGGGTAGGAAGAAGAATGCAGTTCTTGAAAAACTCGATCATAACTGCAAATCGTTCGTCAAACATTGTGTTTTGGAGTTCGATAGCATTGTTGTTTGGCTTCATGGGTCGGAAGACGATAGCGCGGCTGTCGGCATCGGTGGATTGGACTCTTCTATCATTGTTGTTTGATTCATGGGAGGCAAAGGAGGCCATTGTTGAGGAAGTTGCAGTTTTTTTTTGGTTCGTCAAATTATAGTTGCAGGTTTATGGAAGCATAAAGAGAAGATGGATGAGGAAGAAAGGTATTTATA
>NW_020201240.1:55837-57580 GCF_001531365.2 Cynara cardunculus var. scolymus | reverse complement strand
CCATTGAGGACTCAAAATCTAGAAGATAGAGATTTTATTCTCTCTTTGCTTTGATGATTGTTTGTCCGGGCATCGTTTCTATTATGCCGAAACCTTTGCGAAACCTGACTTCAAGACACTTGTCGCAGAACTGGCTTTTGCTTAATAGGTTGTGCTTCAATCCTTCAACATAAGCCACTTTGCTGATGGAGATGTTGCCTTTCATGAGAGTGTCATATCCTTTGATAGTGCCCTTGCTGTTGTCTCCAAAAGTCACATATCCTCCAGATTTTTTGACGAAGGAGGACAGTTGACTTTTATCACCAGTCATGTGCCTGGAGCAATCGGAGTCCATATACCATGGTTGCACATGCTGGTCCTGCAAGACAAATTAAGAGGTTTTAGGTACCCATTTCATAATGGGTCCGCGTTTGTTAGTAGGGGATTTCACACTCTTTTCATGCCCTTAGCCTTTGCAGGCTTGGGTTTATTTGCCTTTCCCTTGCCCTTGGGTTTGGGCTTTTTCACGTTTTCATTAGTTTTAACTTTGTATTGATAAACGTGTTGTGAAAAGGGACAATGATGTGTCAACATGTGATTCCTCAGGTTTTGTAAAAGAGTTAAACATTGACAATGATGATGCTTTGGATTTGTATGTTTAACGTTCTTTTTATTCGATGTAAACAAAGAAGTAAATCTAGGTGTAAATCTTGTCCTAGCATCGGTTTTTTTTTACAAACTTCCTATTTAGTTCAGATTTTTTATTTGGAATGGTCTTTTGCTTTACTTCTTTTCTCCTGAGGAAGGTATGTTTTTCTTCAGCTGGATGGAAAGAAAAGTGGTGATTAATATTCTCAGAGGCAGGCCACTTCTGTTTTTGCTCACGAGTAAACTTGATAAACCTGAAAGATGTACTAGGGCCTTGTGAGTTATCTTTGACAGATTTACTATCTTTCAGTTTTCTCTTTTCTTTCTCTAAAGTTTTCGTCGATGAGGGAATACCAGATTTCATTGAGGTTTTTGAGTTTTGATTATTCTTATCCTCAATGATCTTTGATGATTCACAACTTATCTCTTCTTCAGATTCAGAATCAAGGAAGTCTCTTGCGGATTTCTGAAAATCAAAATTAGCATGGATTGAATAAAAGATGTGGGTTCAGAGGTTGATGCTTCAGAGTGCTCTGTTTGAGGTTTCATCGATTTTGACTTCGATGAACTTGCAATTTTATTTGGGTTGTTCATCGATTCATCAGCTGATGGTTCCTCATTTGGATTCTCTTTTTCATCAACAGTACTTGCTGATGGAGAGGAATTGACAATTAGAGATTCTGGTTTAACCATAGGATTTCCATCGGTTTCTGATTGAGAGGTGTCATTTCTTCCGTCAGAATTCTTACTCGTACTGTTCTCGTATACCACATTTTCAAAGTTCTATCTTGGAACGACAGTTTGTCCATCGACTTTAACTCTTTTAAAATTTGCTTTTGGTTTTGGAGTAAAGTCGGGTTTTTGAATGCATCCAAGTTTGAAAGTGGATTCAAGGATGGATTTCTTTGAATCGATGAAACAATGCAATTCATTTAATCCAATCCCTTGAGTGTCCGTTTGACCATTTAATTTTTCATAAACGTCTTGGGCATCTTTATACTTTTTCATCAGAAGTTCATTGGTTTGAAGCTTCTGGTGAAGAATTTCCCGTTCTTTCTGAAAGAAATCTTTAAGAGCTACTGAATTTAGTCTCTCTGCCTCGGATTCCTTTAAGGC
>NW_020201240.1:39522-54097 GCF_001531365.2 Cynara cardunculus var. scolymus | reverse complement strand
ACCAATTGTTGATCCCAGATCTCTCAATAACACTAATAATCTAGTTAATAATAACCAAATTATAGTGATTTGATGAACAAAGTGATGAACACTCAAGAAGAAATTATGAACAATTAAGAACAATCTTGAGCGTCAAAGATTTCACTTTATTGATAAGAAAAACGAAAAAACGACTATTTTTACAATAGGCCTAATCACCTATTTATACTAATAAGAAGATAACTATCTAATGAGACTTTTTAGCTAATCTTCTATTAAAAGATAACGTTTATCTAAACTATGGATAAGCTTTAGTAAATATGATTAACTCGAAATCTAGCTGTTGACTTGTCATCTCCAGCTGTCATTCATGGTATGATGGATCATCCATATCTTTAAGTCTTCATCGCATGCTTCTGGATGAATTGCTGGATAATACTCTTAAGTGTTGTTGACCAGAGGTTCGATGAAGATGCTTTTTCCATCGCATCCTTGGTCGTCCATCGGTCTTCTAGTTGTGCTCCAGACTTATTCAATTCTGCCTTGACGTCTTCATCGGTCTTCGGGTTCTTCATCACTTAATGTTTTTCATTACTTTTTCACTTTATGAATTATGGGGTTTAACACACGACATGGTGTTCCTCTATCAATTGTTTCTAATAGAGATAGTCGGTTCACTTCTATGTTTTGGAAGAGCTTCCAAAGACAGATGGGTTCACAAATTAAGCTAAGTACAACTTATCACCATCAAACAGATGAACAAAGTCAACGAACTATCCAAACATTAGAACATATACTGAGATCATGTGTCATTGGTTTTGAAGGGTCATGGGATAGCCATTTGGCTTTGGTGGAATTTGCGTACAACAATAGTTGTCATTCAAGTGTTCAAGCTGCACCTTTTGAGGTTCTGTATGGACTAAAATGTTGAACTCCTTTGTGCTGGAACGAAATAGGTGAAAAACAGTTAGCTGGGCCTGAGTTAGTCAGCAAACTGCAGATAAAATTGGAGTAATACGAGAATGAATGAAAGCGGCACAGGATAGACCAAGAAGTTATACAGATAAACATCGGAGGCCAATTGAATTCCAAGAAGGTGATAGAGTGATGTTAAAAGTATCACCTTGGAAAATAATGGTACGTTTTGGAAAAAGAAGAAAATTAAGTCCAATATATGTTGGACCATTCCTTATTATTGGAAGGGTTGGGGAAGTGGCTTACAAATTAGAACTTCCTTTGCAGTTAAGTGGGATCCATGACATGTTTCATGTGTCGAATTTAAGGAAATGTCTAATAAGTCCAGATGTGGCAGTACCGTTACCTGAAATTAAAGTGGATAAAAAGTTATGCTTTGAAGAAACCCCTGAACAAATTACTGACTTCAAAATAAAGAAGTTGCGAAATAAAGAGGTTGGATTAGTAAAGGTTCAGTGGCGTTATCACAAGGGACCAGACGGCACTTGGGAATCAGAGTCTGAGATGCAGATGAAGTATCCCTACCTTTTTGCTTCAATGGAATTACAGGACAAAATTCTTTTAAGGAGCGAATATATATATATATATATATATAGATTTAGAAATAAGTTGTAATATTCGGGTTTCCAATTTTGGTTATAGATTTAGAAAGAAGTATATATATATATATAATATATATATAATATATATATAATATATATATAATATATATATATATATATATATATATATATATATTGGATGTGTGAGTTCGGGAGGGGCTTTGGTGAAAGAGGCGGTTATAGCACTTGTTATAAATAGCAAGTGCCTTTAAAAAGAAAGGTTTCTTTTTGGCTACTTTTAGAAGGAAGACTGGGAGAAAAGAGTGCAACAAGTTGCTGATAGTAGAAGTCAATTCGAATCAAGGTGAGTGTATCAAGCCTTTAGATATTACTCAATTATTACATAGAACTTAATTGCTATTAGAACTGTTTTATGAATCAACTTTTATATCATACGAATATCTCTTAAACCGGACATGTATTGTCCGGAATTTCATTTAAACCGGACAAGGTTTGTCTGGGTGTGGCTAAATTGCTTAAATTTCGACCGGGGTTCATCTTAAATCGCCTAAGTATTGACCGGGGTTCATTTAAACCGCTCAAAGATACTCGAAGTGTTTTCCTAAAACCGATCAAGTGACATCCGGTTTACATTCTAAACCGGTCAAGGTCTATCCGAGTTAAATGCTAAATCGCTTAAGTATTAAGCGGTTTAAATCTAAATCACCCAAGTGTTGATCGGAGTAACAATCATGTGTTGTCCGGATTAGATATCCGGACAAAGTTGACCGGATTCCATATCCGGCTAAGTTGTCCGGATTCCATATCCAGGTAGTGTTGTCCGGATTTCAAGTCCGGTTGATAATGATTAGACTTTATTTTGAATTAAAGTTCTTATTTTGAAATGGCGGCGTAACCGCGAGAGAGATGTAATGGCGGTGTAACCGCGAGAGAGATGAAATGGCGGTGTAACCGTGAGAGAGATGTAATGTAATGACGGTGTAACCACGAGAGAGATGAAATGACGGTGTAACCGCGAGAGAGATGAAACGACGGTGTAACCGCGAGAGAGATGAAATGGCGGTGTAACCGCGAGAGAGATGTAATGGCGGTGTAACCACGAGAGAGATGAAATGACAGTGTAACCACGAGAGAGATGTAATGGCGGTGTAACCACGAGAGATATGAAATGGCGGTGTAACCTCGAGAGAGAGATGAAATGGCGGTGTAACCGCAAGAGAGATAAAATGACAGTGTAACCGTGAGAATAAAAAAATCTATATAAATATAGATAAAACGTTTATGTCTGTACAGGTTTGATTCTAAACTGCTAGTTTGAAAAGTATGCTATTTGTATGAGATTTGTACACTCACTAGACCATTTGGGTCTAATGCTCAGTTGTTGGACTAACCTGTTTTGCAGGACATCATACCTCGCAGAATAAAGGCAAGGGAAAACTTTAGGATGGATGAAATTTAGGTATTTATAAATGTATTGAATGAAGTTTTTGTTAGTTCATATTTTGTAAACAATATTACAATCTTTGTTATGAGTAAAATCATGTGGATTATCTGTATGTGGAAATATCGGGTTGCTACAACCTCTTTGCCATTTTTGAAAAGTTGAGAGAGATCTGAAAGAGAAGTGTTGTTCGAATTGTTTATTAACTAGACTTTTGAAGTTGGACTAATCTGTTTTCTAAAGCATTTCATAAGATGAGTGGTTTATCATCTTTTTATAGTTGAAAAGCATTTTTTTTAATATGAAAACTAAATTGTTCTACAAACTTGTTTATTCAAATTTGGTTTTAAGTCGAACACGTGTAGTCCGGATTTGTTATAAACCGGACATAGTGTTGTCCGAATTAGAGAAAAAATGGTCATAGTGTTGACCGGATTTGGGTGTTAAGAGAGATTTTGAAATATGTAAATCTGTCACACCCAGCTAAAGTGGAAACACGAGGTGTAATAGCTAAGCATATCATAACACCAATTAATAGATAACACCATTAAAGTTCATAATCCAAAAGTTTACAAATCCATAACCAAACTGCTCTCGATGAAGACAACATCATTTGCAGAAAGGGGTTTCTAAAACTCGGGAACAGGTGTTATCGCAAAAATGCATCCACAACGTCAGTTCTTACTTAATTTCCTGAAAAGCATGAAACATAAAATAACGTCAACTGCAAAGAGTTGGTGAGTCCACGGGTTTTCATATGCCCAAAATATTTACAATGCATAAATCAATTCTTGCAAACTAATACATAAACTTGCACAAGATAAATGTAAATTTTTAACGATGTTTAAAACTTGAGACGCTACTGAGACTTACCTGACCAATGTGCCCCATTATTTTACGAACTACCATAAAGTGGCCCGCTCGCTCACTTAGGTACCACAGTTCGTATCAATACTACTTCAGCGGTGGCCCGTTCGCACACATGAGTAGACTATAAAAACATAGGTAATGTGCACCCGTTTTTGGGTGGGACTGTCAACACGATAGCGGCTATCCACAATTACCACGGCCCGAGAACGTGCCCGAGTTAACTAGTAGCGTTTACGTAAGGGGACTTTTTCAAATATACTCTCAAGTACATCAATTTATCATTTATACATAGTGCAATAACAATCAATTTTTCATGATTTCAACAATTTTTGACTAAACAGTTCTTTAGTCCAACAGTTTTACAACTAAACAGTGTAGTTTGCAGACTTTCATGCTTTTCCCCCAATTTCAATGAACAAAATAGTAAACGTGGGGCTGTGTATACTCACAAGTTTGCTGATGAATATCCAAGAATTTGATGACGTTTGAAGCACCATACGTCCGTCCTATTCCTAAACAGCCCGAAATCCAATAATTAGATCACCTATCGGGTGTTGATAAAGATAAAGTAAAATTATACCTTATATAATGCCAATGAGGTTTTATGGATTAAAGTTGATACCTTTTTAATTGTTCTTAAAAGTACTCCAAGATTTATGTATTTTAAGATTAAAGGCTTTTGCACAAAAAGTTACCACTTGAACAGAATTGTAAATTCTGCTTCTGGAACCTTGGTTTCACCAATCATTGTCAAAAGGAACCGTCCATAAGTCAATTTACTTTCAACTCTTTAAACCATAAATGTTACTGTGTTAGACATCTTTTGTCCAAATTTCACACATTTTAGAAATATTTTAGTAATTTAAATGTTCAACTTATTCTCTCATATCAAGCAATCTGGACAGATTGCATTCTGTTAAAACTGGGATCGAATTGAAGGTCTAAACTTAATGTTTTCAATGATTCCCCTTGAGTTCTAAACTTAACTCAGTAATCCAACTTCCAAAAGAAGAATCACACATATCTATTAGTTTTTGAGAGAGCTATGACACTTTGATCATGCATGTACATTTCTGTCCAACAACATCATTTTGCACCGAAGTTTCATATTGAGCTTTTAAATGCTCAAAAATCAAAAAAATTTAGTGAAACCCAAGACAATAAAACAACCACTCATCAAAATACATTTTAAAAGGAAAAATAAAGCATTTGGTCATTTATTTTAGAAGATTCATTCGACGCAACTTACTAGTAACAATCTGTCAGTTTCAAAATGTTACTTTTGATGGTTAAATTTCACATGTAATGTGGTTTTATCCCATTTTCTTGAGTTCTAAGTTTGTAGATCATAGATTTTCACCATTTGGAAGACATTTTCATGTCTTTGATGAATAATCTCCCATCTTAGACTATCCAGAAAATTTTGTGCTCAATAAGAAGGAAGAAAATGTGACGGAAACGAGAAATAATGTTGAAAAAGATACAAAGATAATAAAACTAATCTATTACCTTTTGCTTTATATTACTTGAAGGCTTGAATGTTCTTCAAGATTTATGAAATCTAAGAGAGTTTGAAGGGTGGATTCGGCTGGAGTGGAAGACTAAAAGTCTTAGAGAGAGAAAAAGTGATAATCCCCTTTAATGATAAATCTTCAATATATCTTCACAAACATAGCAGATCTAAGATATAACATTCAAGAACACATGATGAACTTTGAGAGAGAAAGTCAACACTATAAAAGTGGTCAAACTCTCATATTACGTAATGTGATTTTAGAATAAGATCTCTTTTTTAAGATTTACATAGACATCACCCTATTTATAGGGTCAAACTACTAAACACAAGTCAAAGTCAAACTCCTATAAGAAAAGTCAAACATGTTGGGACTTCCGCCTCATCGTTCCCTCGAGCCGGTCAAATCCGCGATTCTTAAACCCAACGCTCCTGTAGCAATGCAGGAGCATCCCACATCGGTGAGGCTAGGGGGATTCGTCTTCCTTATAAGGAAGGGGGATCTTACTCCTACCAGTGACGCGTTTTAAAGCCGTGAGGGGTTGTTGCCAGGAGGGGCAGCCTAAAGCGGACAATATCATGCGGGCGGTTCCCTAGTATCGGTCCAACAATTGGTATCAGAGCTAAGGCCGCACCAATGTGGGGGGGGGAATGTTGGGACTTCCGCCTCATCGTTCCCTCGAGCTAGTCAAATCCGCGATTCTTAAACCCAACATTCCTGTAGCAATGCAGGAGCATCCCACATCGGTGAGGCTAGGGGGATTCGTCTTCCTTATAAGGAAGGGGGGATCTTACTCCTACCAGTGACGCGTTTTAAAGCCGTGAGGGGTTGTTGCCAGGAGAGGCAGCCCAAAGCGGACAATATCATGTGGGCGGTTCCCTAGTATCGGTCCAACAAAACACGATGACTTTTACAATTATAAACACTATTTAACTTTCAAGACGAATACAATTTAATACTGATTTTCAATCCTAACATTCTCCTCCTTTGTATTCAGACTTGAAAGAAATTCTGCACTTTGAGTCCTGTTTGAACTTTGAATCTTTAAGCACATTATGTCTTTATCAAAAGATTTCTTCAACTTGAAATCTTCAAGCAATAATTTGTTGAGAAAGATCTTCTAGCATTCTCCCCCTCGAATGTAGAACAGTGACGATCTTCTCTTTTGACAATGTAGAACAGTAATCATCAGAAACAATGTACAAGATTTGATCTTCAAAGAATATTCAGAATTAATCTTCAGTAAACTGTTGTAAAGATGATCTTCACATTCAACATCTCTCTGTCATTGTAGCACATGAATAATCTTTCGGTAATTATCTCCAGTCGCACTTCTGAGTCTTTTGCCATTATCGAAGTTACTCCCCCTTGATCTTTGCATCAGATTCCCTTTAAAAAGTTTGGAAATGAATATTTCATTCATTATTACATACTCCCCCTTACGATGAAAAGAGAATCATTCCATCATACATAAGATGAATGAAATCTTCCGCGTAAGCTGTCAATTCATGAAAATATAAGTAAATCTTCGCAAATCCACTTGTTTAATCTTTTCATATTAAGGGAATGGGAAGGTAACATCCAATTTCAACGAATGAAATTGTTTTCAATCTTATAAAAATATTGGCCTGTGAGTATAACAGATATACTCAATACAACAGATGTACTGTATATATGAGACTTTTTGATGCTGATCTCATCAGGTCTTCCATTCAATCATTGATAGCTAAAAAATAGCATATCTATGAATGTTTTGGCAAAATAACATATAAAATGCWAAATCTGTGTAGTGTAGAAGGATAAAGCAACGTATGCTTCTGTTTAAGCTCAAAAAGATAAACCATGGGGACTACACAAATTTATCAGACTCAATATGTGATCAAAAAGACTTGAAGGGGGGACATATATCCTTCTGATTCAATATCAACTTTCTCTGAATGAGAAATTGATAGATGATGAGCTGCGTGCCCCAAGTGTTATTGAAACACTTATCTGTTAAGAGATAAATGGGTAGCTGGTGGGGTTGTGACAAGAATTTGCCTGGGCTTTGCCTTTTTCAATATTAGTCTCGAAAGAATTGAGAACCAATAGATTATGTGGTATGCCTGGATTATATAAGATTGGAACAGGATTTTCATTTTCTTTTAATCCTGACACAACTATCGTCAATTCTTTTAGCTCACAACAACTACCCCTCTTTTTTTCATTTTAATCTCAGCACACAAACCCTTTTTGATTTAAAGCTCACTCAGATATGGTTATCCTCATGGGTAGGTTTGTCGGTTCTGACATTCCATTGAGGTATTTCTGATAAGCACTCAGTCCCTCCTAAAGTTACATTTTATGCTCAGATGATCACAATGGTTGATCAAAATATTATTTTTTAAAGCACAATGATCAGATAAAAAATTGATCAAAAAATTTGGCTTTAAACACAATTAACGAAAGAATGATGCGACAACAATTAGATTATTCAATATTCAAGAGAAATGAATAAAGATCTATAAGAACAAGTTTATAGATTCTGATATTCAAAAAAATTATCGAATGTATATGTATTAATGTAAAAAAAATATTAGAAAACAAAGTTTGAATACAAACGAGTGTATTATCACCGAAAATAATTTTCATATAAAAGACGTGATAATAAAAGTTTGAAGAATAGCTGAAACAGGTATTGGAGTTATGTACGATGAGAAATTACACAAGTAAAATCTCAGAAAATACCTGTTCAGAAAAATGTACTCGTTACCAAAAAAATTCATTTTCCAAAAACATATATTGAAAATTTCTAGAGACTTCCCCTAGAAAACAAATTTAAGTAATGAATCAGTTAAGCTCAAAAGAAAAAAAATTTGAAACATTTTAAGCATGGGTTCTAAACTGAGTGTTTACAAACCACACTCGGTAAAGCACAAGTCCTGAACTGAAATGTTTAGAAGCCTCATTTGGAATAAATTACAACTCCCCCTACATTGGTGTATCATTAAAATGATATTCTAATCAGCACAAAATTGACACACCTGCAAAACCAGATTAAGTAGATTTTGGTACCCAAACGAACTTGGGTCCTATTTTTTTAGTATCTGGTTGGGGTATGTTGAAATTTCCAAACCATTTATTTCTATAAGATATTTTCTTTTCAGCACTAATAACAGGATGATCAGGAATAAAATATGAACCGTACCAGTAATWGTGATCATACMTGTTCTTACCATTCGAATTAGTCTGATATCTGTTGTTTGTACTCCATCTGTTATAGATCTTCTTGTTTACAAAATATGTTGATTTGCATGTGGAGCACATGATTCTTCTCTAGCTAAGATGAATCAAATCAGAAGTGGATCTCACAAAGCAAGGAAGATTGTTAGTAACAACAGAGTTCTGAGATAAAACATATTCAGACTTATTAACCCAAATGCTTTTAACCTTTTAAGAGTAATTGGGTGATCCAATGACATACCCTTGATAATACTGATTAGAACGAGAATAGTTCTTAGAAACAGTAGATCTAGGACTACTTGAATAACTGTTCGATTTGGAACAATCATAAAAGTTAGTTTTACACTGTGACTGAGAAGCAGTTGGGCTTTTAGCACACGAAAAGTCTTTGACTTTTTGTAAAAGCTTGTCTCTTTCATCAGTAATTAAATCATATTCCTTTTTTAGTTCAGTTCTCATGTTCAATTCAGTTTCAAGGTCTGTCCTTAGATCAGTCAATTTCTTTGCAGTATCCAAAAACTTACTTTCTAATTCCTTCTTTGAATTTTCAAAAAATCTCTGTTCTTTCTCAAATTTCTTTCTCTCTTCGTCTGAACTTCCCTTCTCATTTTCAGAAGCAATGTCAGCCATTTCTTTTTCTCGGTAAGCTCTTTGGCAATTGCAACATTTTTCTTGACAATGTTTTTCTTTTCAAGAACAAACACTCTCTTCTCCTCATCTAATTCTTTCTTTTTCTGAACAATGTTGTCGGACAATTCCAAATTCTTTCTTTGACATTTTTTCTTCATACTCTTTCTTCTCTTTATCAAACTTGGATCGTTCCAAGATGATAAGTTGTTCAAAATCTGAAATTTGATTTAAAAGAAATTTAGCATTCAGCTCAAGAGAATTAATCTTATTTTCATAAGATTCACGTTCAGTACAAAATCTTTTCTCAATCTCAATAATCCTCTTCTTTTTTTTCTCCGTAACTTTCCTTTCGGCATTTAAAACCTTTTCAGCATCTAAAACGTTTTCCTTTTCCATGTCCAATAATTTCTTTAACTCAATCATTTAACTCAATCAAATCATTCTCATGTTTATGAATTTTCTCAATAAAGTCCCCAGTCTCTGTATTTTTCCTCCCAAAAGAGTTGCTCTCAGCAATTAGTTCATTTTGAACTTTTTGGAGTTTATTGAACAATTCTTTATTAGATTTACTCCAAGTTTTCAAATCATCATCATAGTTTTTCCAGACCGAACTCAGATTTTTCTCAAGCTTTTCAATCTTATATTCAAATTCCTTCTCGATTCTTTCACATTCTTTTTTATGATCATTCTTTACATCTTTGATAAATTCCTCATTAGCATAATTCTTAGTATACATATTTATGTATTTCTCTTTATAGTTCACAATGTTGTTTTCCAAATCAGCAATCTTAGCTCTCATCTCCTTTAGGATATCTGCCATTAAAAAAATTGATCAGTTATAGAATCTATGCAGTGAAATCAGTAAAAAAAATCAGAAACAGTTAAGCTCAAAAAAATAAAAGAAAACACAAAAAATGATGACAATTTAGAAAAACAACGAAGAACTGTCAAAAATCAATAAAAACAGTCAAAACTGTTGAAAACAGTTAAAAACTGTTAAAACAATTAAAGACAATTAAAACTGATGAAAAACGGTCTATGCGACAGAAAAATAGTTCAAAACTTTCTCAACCAGTTAAAAACACAAAAACCAAAACAGATAAACGAAATCATCCAAACATTACAATTTAAACAAAAAATTAAAACTCAAAGACTAAAGACACAACAATTATAAGCCCAAGATGAAAATAAATGTCCAAGTCCAAAAACAATTGTCCAAGACCAAATTCTGATTCTAGCCCAAATCAAATAGCCGACAACAGTATACAGATGTGAAACTTTAAAAATTTAAATTGTTCTATCTGCTCTCAAATTGAAACTTCTATCCAAAAGTTCACTTGATGTAGATAAACCTTCACAATCCAATCAACCCTCACTTTATGAACTCGCAACAAAATGAACCTGTGAAATCAAAAAAGATTAGGATAAATCGAATATGATAGTAAGCAATTTATGGACAATCAAAAAGAAATCAATCCTGAGAAGTCAAACAGCAAACCAATCTTCTTTCACTGTATCAACAAAAAATCCTAAGACAAAGCATCCATTGTCCAACAGCAACAAGTATTGTCAAAACAGCAGCAACATACAAATTTTAAACAGATTGCTATTACACAGATTGCAACAACTTAAGATTCTCAATGGAGTTAGAACACTTGAAAACAGAATCTATATATCACAACTTCTCTTTGATATCTCTAATAGTCTTGAAGTCACCACTGTCAATGACTAATCCAGTGAATAAACCTTTTGAAATCCAGTATTCAAAGCAATAGAATCTTTTGCACGCAAGTTAACAGTTACAGCAATCTTGGTTAACAGTTACAGCAGTGTTGGACCTATAAATTCAGCTTTGATATTTGATCTAATACTCTGAATGAACTTTAAGATGATTAAAGTGCAGTGGAAACAATATTAAGAACAAAACAGAGTAAAATAAACCAAGAACACACAGTCAAGATGAGGAAGAAGATGAACACAGGAGAATAACTTCAAAGGTTTTTCAATTCATTCAATTGAAAATAAGACGATTACAATTTGGAAGCACACTGAATACAAATGCCTTAGCTTCTATTTATACTAGATCCTAACGACCTTACTAACAAGATCTTGACGCGTGAAATCATCTAAACCGTCCAAATAAAGTCGATTAAGTCCTAGTCACGTGAGAAGCACATGCAGCTAAAAACCTTTGAAAAACAGTTGGGAGAGGATATTCACAGAAGACGAAACTGCAAACCCTCTGTGAGCCATCTCAGAGGCTCTGCTGTAATAGACTCTTGTTCTTATTGACAGAGGACCATTTTCCAGAACCTCTGTGAGAGACATCAGAGGTTCTGTTACACTTTACTTGTTCGAATATCAGGCTTCTGTCGTCAGTCCTCTGTTGTCTTCTGTGGAAGATAAGCTTATGTCAAGACTTGCATAATACTTTTTCTATACTATTACAAGAGATGAATAACAGTGCTTACAATCTCCCCCTAAGTATGAAAAAGTAAATTAAGACAAATGGGTGCAAGAAATGACTAATGAAAGAATACAAGAGGAGATTAAACTCATCCTCTGACAAAGAATTACATAAATGAACAAATTGAAAATTGATAGTACAGGCCTACACTATTACAAGAATTAGTCCACAGCAGAGTCTGGATAGTCATATACGGCAAATTGTAGATCTGACTTGATGGTTCTGTAGACTTTGAATATCCATTCTCTGAAGGAGACTTGAACTTTGATCGTTTGTAGAAGGTGGTTCACTTCATCCGCCCTTAAATGCCCTCTATGCACCTCTGTCACCACAAGGTTGAACACCCACTCAAGAGACTCTGTCGAATATTTGTGCGTCTCTTTGGGATCGAATAACCTTACCTTGTCCAGGAATACAAACCCAAAGATGGGATTATGGACAATGGTGTTGGGATAAAATCTAAGCAGCCAACTTGGTCTGTTCTGTGGAGGAGAAATTTTTAGCTCTGGCTGGGCCAACCTCATCGCGATGTCGAAATCTTTCTGCCTGTAGAACTTGACTTGAGCGCGCATTACCTCGATCAGCCTTCTGAGAGAAATCGAATATGTTGACCTCCTCTCCATTTATTTGTTTAATATCTTGTGAAGGAATATTAGGTCAAATACACAGAGGTTGTGAAGGTCAGCATCTGTGAAAGTATATAGGTTGCCGTCATCCCTTTTTACCACATATTGAGCATATAGCATGGTCTTCTTTAGCATTGTGCGTGGAGATATGGTTTCGGGAGAGGTGATCACATGCTCTGAGAAGACCTTCTTTGGTGGCCTTGTGAGTTTTGAGAAGTGGAACTTTGCAATGGCAGAGGGCATACCTGTAAGCTCTGGGTCATAAGGGGGCTCTGTGTCCACAGCTGAGTAATGCCACCGCAGAATCTCCTCAACAGTGGTTACGGGCTCTGTGCGCACTTTCTGCGTAGGAATCTTGCTCATAGATTCAAGGATCTTAGAAACCCTCCCCACTGTGGCAGATTCTGGCATTCTGGTTTCTTCTTCTAGTATCAGCCTCCAGATGGACCCCTCTGGTAGGATTGGCTTGATAGTTCCTACCAGAGCGTCAAACGTACCCGTGGACATTTCCTCTGGAATCTTCGCCATTTTAGAGGAAGAGCCTTCTCCAGCTCTGGGGATGGGGGCTCTGCCCTTTCTCGCTTGTGCCTCTGCCAAAGACGCCTTTAGTGCACGAACAAGATTCAGGTCATCATATTCTTCTTCATTTATCTCCTCTGGCGATTCAGAGCTTGACCCCTTTTATGGCGACTCCTCTACTGCTTTACCCTTGCCTTTCCCCTTAGGCTCTGGAGATTTGTCTTTAGAGAATAGGGCAGCATCAGAGTCCGCTATTTTTAGTGGTTTGGCAGAGGTTGTCTTCTTTGGTTCCTCTTTCTTCTTCTCCCCCTCATGACGATCATGGTCATCACCTCCTTGAGCGTCATGGTTTTTAGTGGCCTCTGCCTTGCAAGTAGTAAGGGGAGCCTTGAGCTCAGAAGTTGTGGAAGTCAAGTCCTTCAGAGCCTCTGTTAACGGTGCAAGAGCCTCTGTCACCGGTTAGGAGGAGAACAAGCTTTTCAACTCATCCATCCTCTTGAATACCTCCATAGCGAAGGTTTGTAAATCCTCCTTCATCACATAAGTATTCTGGGAACCTAGATCACCAACACATGGTGACCTAGTAGCCTTGGAGTGTGAGGCGCCCTCAGTGACTGGTTTTTCGATGTCAGCTCGGGGACTTCCACCGGATCCTCGAACATATCCAATTTGAGAGCCTACCAGTGTTCTGTCGATGTCGTGCCTAGTAGGTTCAGAGCCTAACTTGGCAGAGGGATCGAGTGGAGACTTTGGGCGTTCTAGACCCGTAGTCTCTGTGAACCTCTCGTATGCCTTTGAAGCATAACTTGGTTGATCACTCTGGTGTGGAAGGGCAATGGATGCCTCTCTGGGTTGTGACGAGTCCTTGGGCGAATGGACTCTTATTGTAAAACCAACATCCTTTTGAGAGGATGTTGGAGTTGATTGTGGTTCCCGGGTTGTGCATTCGACAGAGGATGAAAGAATGTCCTCTGCGAGGTAGGTTTGGGTAGGGTTCAGCGTGTGCACGCCTTGTTCAATAGGGGTTCCCTCTAGAACAGGGTCCCTAGAAATGTGGGTAGCACTAGGAGGGGGGCTAGGATGTGTGCCTTCGGTATCTTTTACTCCCTTTTCTATCTCCAACTCTTCTTCTTCGTCGTCTATTACGACTTCTGTCCCCAAATCCTCTACCTCTGTGGGCGCTTAAAATTCTTGTTGGATGTGGAAGATGACATCGTGTATCTGCTCTGTTGGGGACTCTTCGTGAATAACCTTGCACAACCTTCTACGCTTTGGAGCAACCTCTGCGGGGCTTTCTTGGAGTACAGCCTCTGTGACCACAACCTCTGCAGGTTGGGCCTTCTTTGATTTCTTCTTCTTTGGCTTTTGCATAGGACTGCTTGGACCCTCTTCTTCTGTGGGTCTCTTCTTCCCTTTCTTTTTCTCAGAAGAGTCGACATCCTTCTGAGTCTTCTTTGTCTTCTTTTATGGGGGACTTACTACTCTCGGTCTGTGCTTACTCACCTCTCTAGCCTCTGCTGGCTCCTCCATTCTTCCCTCAACCCTCATCTTTTGCACTCTCTCTCCTAAGGGGATACCTATGCGTAGAGGGGTTTCAAGGACCGGCTCTGGCCTCCTATATCCACGTCTCTACGCTTTCCTATCTCCGTGGCTAAGGTATTTGAGCATGGATTTTGATAGAGGTCTTGGGCTTCTGTACCCTAGCTCATGCTCTGTGGGGTGGAACTCCTTCATTGGATACAAACGCGCATTAGGTTCTGTAGAGGGCA
>NW_020201240.1:23263-38482 GCF_001531365.2 Cynara cardunculus var. scolymus | reverse complement strand
GGAAACAATATTAAGAACAAAACAGAGTAAAATAAACCAAGAACACACAGTCAAGATGAGGAAGAAGATGAACACAGGAGAATAGCTTCAAAGGTTTTACAATTCATTCAATTGAAAATAAGACGATTACAATTCGGAAGCACACTAAATACAAACGCCTTAGCCGCTATTTATACTGGATCCTAACGACCTTACTAACAAGATCTTGACGTGTGAAATCATCTAAACCGTCCAAATAAAGTCGATTAAGTCCTAGTCACGTGAGAAGCACATGCATCTAACAACCTTTGAAAAACAGTTGGGAGAGGATCTTCACAGAAGACGAAACTGCAGACCCTCTGTGAGCCATCTCAGAGGCTCTGCTGTAATAGACTTGCTTGTTCTTATTGACACAGGACCATTTTCCAGAACCTCTATGAGAGACATCAGAGGTTCTGTAACACTTTACTTGTTCGAATATCAGGCTTCTATCGTCAGTCCTCTGTTGTCTTCTATGGAAGATAAGCTTCTGTCAAGACTTGCAGAATACTTTTTCTATACTTTTACAAGAGATGAATAACAGAGCTAACATGCAGCATCAAATTCATTTGTGACTTGCAAAACAGCAACAATATAGAAACTGCATCTTATGTAAAACAGCAACTGGTTCTTGTAGTGCTCAAAGTCTGGTTCTGGTAGCACTAATACACAAAATGTGAACAAAGACTATCGGGCTGTTTCTTGAACAACAAAGCAGTAATCCAACTGTGTAAGAATTATGTTTGCAACAACATCAGACACAAGAACCTGTGTAAGAATCTGTATATACAACTGTGGATTTAAGCTTGCAAACTTGAACAACTGTCCACTGTTGCTTTTGTTCCCTTCTTAGATTGTTGTCATGTGAGGCCGACACCTACTTCTGTTAACACCACTTGGATTGCCGTCACAACTAGAGCTTGTGCTACTACTGCATTCACCAAGGCTTTCTTGATTAAATCATCCACCACAGCAATCGAACGACAATCTCTTTTCAATTGTTACCTGTTCCAGTTCTTCATTTCTCTCAAGATGCAGATCTTCGTTTCCTTGATTGCAACTTCTGTATTTGGAACTTGATGTAACAAATCACGAATCAAGCAGTCAGCTTCTCGATCTAATCAAGCAGTTCCTTTTCTTTAATCTCGAGGTTCTTTCTAATTGACTCTGCTTGTTCCTCCTTCACAATTGTGCTATGGACTAACATCAGAGTCCAAATAAACAGCCAATAAATTTATGGAAAGGCTCTAATGCACCATCGGTGAAAAGCTATTGAGATGTTCAATTAAGAATGAATCGAACAGAGGAACAATTTGAAAGAAACAGGTCAAGACTGTTAAGTGATGAAATCAAGTCCAGATTCTATGATGAGCGACTTACACAAAATTGGACATAGCTGTGTATAAAACGAACAAACAGCAGGAACTTTACCGTATACACTAACCTGTCAAGATCAAAAACCAGCACCTTGTTTTGCAATGAACAATGTAATGAATGGTAAAATCATAGTCCCCTTTAATGATCAATCTTCAATATATCTTCACAAACATGGCAGATCTAAGATATAACAWTCAAGAACACATGATGAACTTTGAGAGAGAAAGTCAACATTCAAAGGATGGTCAAACTCTCAATACGTAATCTGAAATATTACAATAAGCTCTCTCTTCACTATTTACAAAGACATCACCCTATTTATAGGGTCAAACTTCTAAACAAAGTCAAAGTCAAACCTATCTAAGAAAAGTCAAAMACGATGACTTTTACAATTATAGACAATTTTATCTTTCAAGACGAATACAATTTTACATAGAATTTCATTCCTAACAAAAAGAGTGATACAAATGAAGGGGAAGTGAAAATTTTCAAAAGGAGTGGGGTTTTTATATGAGAATAAAGGGGCCGGCTTATTCAAGGCCCAAACCATCTCATATTTATTTTATTTTCTTATAAAAATAAAGTCCATTTAAATGTTAGTATAAATACAATTTTATCAAATACTGATAAAAATATCATTATTAAATTAAAATCCCAAATTTTTGTAAAATTTATTTGATCATTTAAATGAGACTTTTATATTTTTTAGTTTAAATTTTATAGTATCAACTTTATTATGTTAAGAGAATTTTTAATATATTTGGCATTACACAAGTTATCTCTATCTGTTACCCATCGAAACAGGGTTTTCTGAACTATAATTTGGGAACGAAGTCAAATAAATTCTAATTAATCATGACTAGTCCCTAATAAAATATAATTCTAAATGTAGAAACCCTATAGAGATGCTAACCTGACGCTCCAAAAATGACGGATGTCACAGTCTCCCCATGCCGGAAGAAATTTCGTCCAAAACTTTATTCGTCAGTTCCTAGGTTTGGACTCGTTTGAGAACAAGTGAGGATACTTGTTTTTCATAAAATCTTCTCTTTGCCACATATACTCCGGCCCATGCCTTGAGGTCCAATGAAATTTTACAATTGGGATCTTACTACGCCTCCACTGCTTGACATCTCTATCCATGATTTCTATTAGTTTTTCAACGAAGCGCAGGTGATCGTTAATTTGCACATCTTCCAATGGAATGACCAGCGTTTCATCTATTAAGCACTTTTTGAGGTTTGATACATGAAACGTATCATGAATGGTGCTTAACTCATGTGGCAAATTTAACTTGTATGCCACTGGTCCAATTCTCTCAGTTATTTCAAATGGACCAATATATCGAGAACCCAATTTGCCTCTTTTCCCAAATGCATTATTCCTTTCCATGGTGAGACTTTTAAGAGTACTTTATCTCCTGTTTGAAGTTCTAATGGTCTCCTCCGATTGTCAGCATAACTTTTCTGGCGGTCTCTTGCATCCTTGAGTCGATCCTTGATAATTACGATCTTGTCAGTAGTTTCCTGGACAACATCGGGTCTAGTTAATTGCCGATCGCCAATTTGTAGCCAACTGAGTGGAGATCTGCACTGGTGCCCATATAATGTTTCATAAGGCGCACACTGAATACTAGCATGATAGATGTTATTGTATGCAAATTCAACTAACGGAAGGTGCGTATCCCATCTTTCACCAAAATTTATGGCGCATGCGCGCAGCACGTCTTCCAGTGTCTGTATTGTTCTTTCCGTCTGTTCATCCGTTTGAGGGTGGTATGAAGTACTTAGGTCTAGACGTGTACCCAACCCTTCTTAAAGTGATTACCAAAATCTTGACGTGAATCAACTGTCTCTATCCGAGAGGATGGAAAGTGGTACTCCATGCCGGGTAATGATTTCATTTATATAAATTTGTGCCAACTTCTCCATCTTATAATCTTCTCGGATTGGTAGGAAATGAGCAGATTTCGTCAGTCGATCTATGATTACCCAAATTGCATCATGCCCTTTCCCAGTCCTGGGCAACTTTGTTATAAAGTCTATTGATATTTGTTCCCACTTCCACTGAGGAATCTCAGGTTGCTGGAGTAGACCGGAGGGTTTTTGGTGTTCAGCCTTGATCATTGCACATGTTAAACACTTGTTCACATACAAGGCAATGTCTTTCTTCATTCCGGGCCACCAATATTGTTCCTTAAGATCCTTATACATCTTATCTGCTCTTGGGTGAATTGAATATTTTGATCGATGGGCTTCGTTCAAGATTATCGATCAAAGATTGCCAATCTTAGGAATCCAAACCCTATTTCCCAAGTAATTCACTCCTTCTGACTTCAGTTGAAAATTAGTTTCCATGTGGTGTAGGGTCTCTTTTTTAAATTTCTCTTCCTTTCATGCTTCTTTCTAGTCCTCGAGAATTTGTGCTTTCAAACTCGGGGTTACTATTACTCCCATAGCTCATACTCTTGTTGGTTTCATCCTTTCCTTTCTACTCAAAGCGTCAGCTACTACATTAGCCTTGCCTGGATGATATTTAATTTCACAGTCGTAATCACTAAGCAATTCAACCCATCTTCTTTGTCTCATATTTAGTATTTTCTGATTGAGAATGTGTTGAAGGATTTTGTGATCAGTAAACATAGTGCACTTGGTACCATAAAGGTAATGTCTCCAAATCTTAAGCGCAAATACTACGGCTCCTAATTCTAGGTCATGCGTAGTATAGTTCTTCAAATGCACTTTGAGTTGTCTTGAGGCATATGCAATGACCTTATCTTTTTGCATAAGTACGCATCCTAATCCTTGATGTGATGCGTGACAATATACCACAAAGTTTTCTGAGCCTTCTAGTAAGGATAAAATAGGTGCATTACATAGCCTATGCTTAAGAGTTTCGAATGCTTCTTCTTGTTTTTCTCCCCAAACGAACTTTTTATCTTTTTGGGTTAAAGCTGTGAGTAGTTGTGCAATTTTTAAAAAATTCACAATGAATCGCTGATAGTAGCCTGCCAAACCAATACCAATCAAGGACACTGCAGATAGCAAAGATCTCTACCGATTCCTCTACAGCCTGCGGGATGAAACACCAGTCTTAAAGATCAACCTTCACCCAACGGCTCATGAGAACATTAGGCAGAGATTCCTATAAAGATATACATAACATATCTCAGCAGTCCACTCAATCGATGGCATCAAACAAATCTTTGACATCAAGAGACGCACCTTCGCACATAACCAGATCGTCTTCCATGAATATTTTGTTGAAAGGACTCATGGACATATTAGCACTTTCATAGATTGTGATCTCTTAAATCTGAATCCATGGGACCTTATGTCACTATACTACTTAACTGATCACAAGAAGAATAAGGGGATAAAGTATGATCTGGCCAACTCAGCAATAAGGCAGACGATGATGGACCTTCTAGACTTCACATGCAAGTTCGACTTCTAGTTGGCTCTAGACATGGGAATAGATCAGCTGAGTGTTACTGCGCCAAATGAAGATCTTGAAGGCATAAAGAACATTCCCTCGTGGACCATGCTGGTGGAACCAGAAGTAGGGGTGGTTTGTCGGAATGAGCAAGGAAATAAAATTTTCTTTCGAGAAGACCAACGCTAAAATATTTGAACTCCATTCTACGCTACATTAGAGATCATCTAATCAGGAGCAGAGATAACACCCCTGGTGCAAAGGAAAGGTCAAAGATAATTCTAAGGGCAGTCAATAACTTGTTGCAGTTTTGAGAGCTTCTTAGGAGGTTCTGTAAGCTTCAACACATCTAGGCCTTTCTCTTGTAAATTTTTTTTTCTATCTTTTCAAGAAATGTAATTTCCTTTCTTCGTATTGTAATTTTTAGATAGAAAATGTAACACAGAAGTTTCTTTCAACCTCTGGCTTCGATTAGACTTGTGTTTTTCAATTCTAGTAAGAGTCTATCTTAGTTACACTTAGGGGGAGAATGTTAGACCCCATCTTGTGAAAGTGTAAGTAAGAAGCTTCTTACTCTAGTCCATAGGACTTAGTCTTTAGAAGCAGTCAGAACTAAGAGCTCTCATGCAGAAGAAGTCAAGACCCAAAGCTCTTACTCAAAGAGACAAGGATCTTTCATACATAGCCCGCGCTCAATCTCCGTGGATGATCAAGTGTTATGCGCCAAAAAGCTTAAGTGCTTGAAGCAAAGCTACAACTCCAGACACAAAGCTTCTACATAGTACATGTAGAGCCTCTGCATATGAAGAACCTCTGCATGGTATATGCAGAGCTTCTGCATAGTACATGCAGAGCCTCTGTATAGTACATGCAGAGCCTCTGGTCTCCAAAATCCATGGAACACGCGTTTAGTCCAGACATTCTCGCAAGCGTCACACAGAATCAAGGCGGTTTGACTTGGTCGGCTCCACTTTTCAAGGGTAGTCCACGATAAGGATGCGGACTCAGCAACCCAAAGTTTCAAGCCATAATTATAGCATAGTTTGTTTGACATAGGCGTATATAAGGAGGCATCCTCCTCAGGTTCAAATTACCTAAGAGTGCCGACTTAGACAATAGCCATTTCTTGTGAGAATACGTTTTAGATTGAGAATTCTTGTTTTCATCTAATAAAAGCATCCGACTTATTCAAAGTCTTTTACTGTTCTTATTTCTATTGAATATCTTGTTTAATCAATTCAGTACACTGTTGTATTTCATTCATATTCTTCTTCAACTGTGCTTTCTGAGAATTAAGAGTATCTGGGTTCCAACCATTGGTATCAGAGCAAGCTAATCAAATTCATTGATTAGTCGATCGATATCCATCAGGATGCCACTCTTAATTTCTGATTATTTGTTTTTAAAAAGGAATTTCATTCTTATTTTTTATCCATTTAAAAATGTCTGCTTTTATTATTCTGGAAATCAATTTTATATCGTCTATCACATTCAAGTCAATTTTTCTTCTCAAAATCCTTAAAAATGTCTACTCAAACATGGAACTCAATGTATAGTGTTGGATCTCTTACAAAGCCTCCAACACTCATTAAGGAAGAATATCCCCAATCGAAAATACGAATGATAAATTTTTATGAAGGTCTTGACCTTGAGCTTTATGAATCGATTTTGAACGGCCCTTTTGTACCCACTACACTAATACTTCCATTCCTGCTGCTGGCGATACAGTCAAAGTACCTGCCAGAAGAGTTCCCAAGCTTCGTCGAGATTGGGACGATGAGGACAAGCGTAGAGTGGAAGTGGATCAGAAAGCCAAAAGGCTTTTGATCATGGCACTTCTTAATTAGATTTTTCAATCTCTAGACGCTTGTGAGTCTGCCAAAGATCTATGGGATCAACTGGCAAACCAACTTGAAGAAGGAATCAAAATGAAGAAAAACCATCGTGCTCAATGTTTAAATGAGTACAATAGTTTCCAAGCACTTCATGATGAGTCTTTAGAACAGACTTATCATAGATTCAACACGCTGATCAACAAATGTCGTAAATGTGATGTGATTAGAACCCAAGAGGAGAACAATATGCTTTTCTTGAAGAGGTTGACTCATGAATGGGGAAACTTGACCATGTCTCTCCAGGTGAGTCAAGATCTAGAGAAATGGACTCTTCATGATGTGTATGACACTCTGCAAGCACATGAGCAAGAAGTGTAGAAGGTCAAGGCCGCTCTGGGTGGACCTCTGGCTCTTGTCTCTGACTCAAAAGAGACTGGATCCAGTCAGCCACACAGAGAAAGAAGATCAAAGGAAGAATGGAGAAAGTGGAAGAAGGCTCTTATCATGGAGAGCGATGAAGAAGACAGAGCATCAAGATATGAAGACGATGACATTAGTGCGTTTGCACATTCCTTAGCCTTGATTACCAAGGAATTTCAAAAGAAATTCGGGAAGAAAATCTTTGACAAAAGAGGAAGACAATGCGATCGAAACAGAAGCAAAGCTGTCGAAAGAAGGAACCCTCCCTCTGTGTCAAACAAGAAGGAGGAAGAGCAGTCTGAACAGAAGAAGCAAGCTGTCAGATGCTTCAGATGCGGAAAGATGGGACACTACTCCAAAGAGTGCATGTAACACCCACAAATCTCACATTGCATATAACACATATTTCAATCATAGAATACATGTTCAAGCCCACAAAGGTCCATAATACAATAGTCTACAATACAAAATACAAAATTTAAAAAATCCAAATTATATGCTTTTGTATTCATAACATCTATTCTCCAAAACACATCCAAATATGATCTTCATAAAACTAAGCACATAGGGAAATAGTTCACATTTTCCCTTTGCCTTTACAATCATTATATTATGCATTTCTTGCAACACATATTTGAAAACAGAAAATTGAGGGTTAGACCTAGAGGTCTAGTGAGAAACCCTTTTTCCATGTAGTTGCAGGGTGATAAGCACCAAAACAGTTATTCAAAAAAAAATCATTGCACATATATGTAAAACAACATTCTGTTTGAGTCCATCAGACCTCTAGTTCCTAAGACAGACTTAGAAAATATTTCAACAAACAAGAGGACCAGAGCTTCTCTAGTTCCTCTACTAGAGCTTCTGGTTAAGCCAAGCAGAACCTCTTACTCAATGGAAATTCCCAAATAATTCATAGATCAATCTTATAGATAATAAAAAAGACTTTTCCAAAAATAGAAATACATTTTTGAAAGATCTTGTAGGACCAGAGCTCTTCATCTCTCTTTAGACAACTTCGACTCTCTTTAGACAGCTTCGACTCAAAAGTTCACCCTGTCATTGACATTCTTCAACACCATTTCTTGAACCCTGCACTTACAAACTCCGACGATCTTGTCCCTGAACGTTTCATACAGGAGTTTTGGCAAACTTGTTCCGTAACCAAATCGCAACGAGGGATTGTTGGAGAATTCTATGTACCCTCCTCCAAGAAGTACATCACTGTCAGGATTTCAGGGTCCCTGTTTTCACGTGTTCTTCAGATTCCAACCAAGACGGATCTTGGTTTAACTGAGTGTGCCCCTCTCCCATCTGGGGATGAACTGGTAATTTCTTAAAGTTCTTGGGATACAACAAGGCCATTCAATATCCTTCCCAATACCGACGATAGTACCTGCCACCAATGTGAAACACAATGTTCACATTGGTGAACCGATCCTTGACAGGGAAGATTAGAAGTCTTGACATGTGTTCAACAAATATTCTACAAATTATGTATGGGATTTTCTTTGACCTTTCTTTGGACTACTCTTTGATTCTATACACGGAGTTCAAGGCTGCTGTTGCCAAGAAGTGCCAAGAGGCAGCAAAGGGGAAGGACTTGCCGGCGCTCCTATTTCCTCGTTTTCTGGGTCTTCTTCTAAGACCCATTCTTGACGAAAACGTTATTGATGCGGCTAATCTGCCTGTGCACAAAGTGAATGTGCTCACCTCATACAGACCAACTGTCAACAAAGAAGGGTACGCTACAGAGAGGCCCATATCGATGAACTTCCTAGCGTACATGAAGACGAGTGAGATAAGGAGAGCATACAGACGTGTACGCGAGGCAATTGAACCAGTGCCTCGAACCTCGACACTAGAGCCAGTGCCTCAAACTCCCAGCACACATAGGTAAAAACCAAGAGGGTGAGGAAAAAGAGGAGGCACAAAGGCCTCAGGCAGAGGATGACGAAGTGAGACAAGAGAAGTAGAGGGAGAAAAAGAGAAAGAGGGTGAAGAGAGTTGAAAAGGAGATGATGAATATGGAAGAAGATGAGAGAGAAAGGTAAGAAGAAAATGCTCGTTTGAAGGAAGAAGCGAGAATCAGAGAATAGGAGGCCAACCGAGGCTTGGAGCTCTTCTCGAGTTCTGAAGCAAAAGAGGAACAAGAACGTCATGATGCTGCTCGGTCAAATGCAGCAAATGAAGGGGAAGATGCTCTTGATGACGATGTGGTCGTAGGTGTTGAATTCGAAGAGGATGAGGAGGAAGGAGGTGAAGTAGCTGCTCTACCTTAGGGTGAGCCAGAGTAGCCTAGGACTGTGAATAGGCACATCTATTGTCCTAGCCCAACTCCCAGTGCTACCACATCATCTGACTCTAGTGGTCGAGACACAGAGATCATTGAACTATACGTGCACACCTTGATCCCTAACCTGCCAAACCAACCAGAGGTCGCATTTGTTACAATCGGGTTTTTCAACAAATCTGAGTTAAGGTAAATTTATGTGTTATTATGTGAATTATGTGATAATATGCATAATTATGTTAATACTTGCATGGATAATGTGCATACGAGTTGAATATGATATTATGCATACTTGAGAATTTGATTATTTTAATATTTAAGTTTGCAATATCTTGATAATGAAGAAAGGGGATTAATAATAAAATAGGTCCACCGCCTAAAACATTTTTATAATAAAAATCAATCTCCCACCGCCTGGTAAGGATATTTAAAGCAGAGATAAGGTTCTAACCTTATCACTTTTATTTTAGAAAAGAAAGCTTGTTTGAAAGAAAAGGTGTTTTAAGGCGGTGAAGACCAGATTTTGAAGAAAATCGTTGTTTTAAAAGTTCTTAATGATTCTGAATTGTTGTGGAATACCATCTTCAGAATCTGTATCGATTAAGGTGAGTTTTAAACTACCGTCGAATATAAACTGTGACTTTTATTAACCTGTTATTATAACCGTAAGTTTACAATCTATTGTTCAAATCTATAATATTTATAAATGATTCAGATTTAGAAGGAATTTGGTGAAAACTGCTTTTAAACAGTTTTGAAAGAAGTATTTTATGGTTCATAAAGATTAAATAGAAATTGTTCGTTAGAAACAATTTTAAAACCATGCTCTGTTTGGGAAGAACAAGATGAGTTGAGCGATTTGATCTAGAACAGAGTGTTCTTATGATTTGAAAGGTTTGAATATAAACCTGTGTTGAGAATATGATTTGGATAAAACTATGAATGAGGTTCACTCTGACAGAAAGGTCTGCAGCCTGTCATTGGATGAAATAATTCATATGAATTTCAGGGGAAATAAGGATGGTCGTTGTGTGTGATTGATAGCTATTGCTATAAACAAGGGATTATGGATGAAATAAGGATGGTCGTTGTGTGTGTAGGCATGGTATAACTCTTGCTATTATATCTAATAAGATTATAACAGATTGGAGTTCTCTCTTATTGGTGATTTGAGGATTCAGAGATGTTGTTCTTATGGAAATAATAGTATTGATGTTATGGTAATGGGAAAATATGGCCTATGGTCATTGGTTTTGGTAAAAAGTATTTTGGTACAAAATATACATTTTATGAGGAACCAGAGGAGCTCTCGTTGGTCCTCACTATTGGACCAGAAGGTTTTTGTTAATTGATTGTTGTTTATGCAAGTTTTTCTAAGCATACTAGTTGGACTAGAGGCCCTGTATCTATTGATAAGAACTTCTGTGTCAAAATCACGTTTTAAAAAGTTGTCAAGAAAAAGGAATTTTATACTTAGTGTTTTATACGAAAGACAGACCAGAGGGGCTCTGGTCGACTCGCACGTTGAACCAGAGGCTCTGGTTGGTCATATCTTTTGAACCAGAAGCTCTGGTTAGTACAACCAGAGGCTCTGGTCGATCAAGAGCTCTGTGTAGCTATTCTTTTGTGAAAAAGACTATTTTATTGATTGGAAGCTTAACAGGAACATTACAAGAAAATATATGAGCCAGAAGCCCTGGTTAGTACAACCAGAGGCTCTGGTCGAGAAAATAGAAGCTCTGGTAGACAGACCACAGGGGCTCTGGTCCTATTCATTGAAATATATTCTATGTATGGTTTGGAACCAGAGGCCCGATGGACCGAAATAGAATAGGACTTCCAGTTTTTGCTACATGAGATCAATTGTTTAAAATAAATGTTTTGGTGATCTTCACACTTCATTACATAAAAAGGAACCTCACTAGACATTCATGTCTAACCCTCATTTTGTGTTTTTCAAAAATATGTCTACAGGTAATGATAATAAAGGAAAGAGCATTATGTGAATTATTTCCCTATGTGCTTAGCTGTGGAAAGATTTTAATTAGCCATGTTTTGGAGCATAGACGGTAGAATAGAAGAGCATGTACTTTTGGAATTTTTTAGTTGTGTATTGTGCATTATAGACTCTTGTATTATGGACCTTTGTGGGGTAAACATGTATTCTATGGATGAATTATGTGTAATATGCAATGTGTGGATTTGGGGGTGTTACAGAGATGGTATCAGAGCCTGACTTTAAGAGATTTAAGTATTCACATGTATGATGCCTAGACTTAAACTGTTTCATTGCATATTTGGGTCGCAGACATAGTTAGCACATTTGGAATAAATATGATAAGTTAAGAGATCAGTGTGTAAGGTATTTTCGGATTACATCTGGCTAATGTAATTTTAAATCTACAGGTACATAACTGAACTTGGAAACTTTATTATATTTGGGAATGTGAAAATATGTTTATAAATTTTTGAAATCCACAGATGATAAGCAGATCTAGAAGGTCAGAAACGATCACCTGCCCCAATCCCACTAATGAAGAATTAGATTCTCCTATTATAGCTTCTATTGGTACCTCTAAGGGCTGAGGTAAAAGGAAAAGAAGGGGCAGAGGCAGAGGTCAAGGTAGAGGGCAGACCAGAGGCAGAGCTAGTCAACCAGAAAAACAGTACAGATAAAGCAGAATCCAATTCTGAAAACATGAATCAAGAACAGATACCACAACCAGAATACGTGACTAGGGATATGCTTGTAGAAGAAATGGGAAAGCTAAGGGAAACCTTGACTTCGATTATGGGAATTTCTGCCAGAATTAAGATTGGCAGAGTTGAAATTAATCCAGCAGTTCCAGTTATCAATAATCAGGAAGGAGATATAAAGATGTTCTTAACTTGCAAGCCACCAACTTTCTCAGGAGACAGAGATCCAGTTAAAGCCATGTGTTGGATTAAAAAGATAGAGTATGTATTCAACACCATTCGTTGTGCAGAATCATATAAAGTCAAATTGTCAAATCAAATTCCTTGTTTTGGTGGGAGGTGGAATCATTGGGCAAAACATATATTCTACAAACTATGACATGGGCAGAGTTTGTGAGTACATTCAAAGAACAATTATGTCCCAAAACAGCAGTCAGACAGATGGAAGAAGATTTCTTAAAACTAGAACAGAGCTCTGGGTCAGTCAGAGAATATACGGAGAAATTCATAGAATATTCAAGGTTTGCTGAGCATTACATCTCAACAGAGGAAAGAAAAGTAGAACGGTATATTTGGGGTCTAAAACCATCCATCAGAGAATTTTTTATATCAATGAATCCTGCTACTTTTCCAATGGCAGTAGGTACAGTAGAGATCACCGAGAGGAATAAGAATAGAAGTGAAGAAGGGAAGCAGATGGAGAAAAGAAAATGGGAAGGATCTTCGGCCAGTTATCGAGGATAAAAATCTACCAAGTTTAATAATAGAGCCATACAGAGACCAATAGAAAGAGCATGTCCCGGATGTCGACAGTACCACCGAGGCGAATGTCAAGCAGAAACCACACAGTGTTTTAATTGTGGTGAGATTGGGCATATGTGACATCTGTCAAATTCGAACTTTCAGGTTASCTCTTATTAAGTTTATATTAGTGTTACTGAAGATAATTTATAAGATTAGGAGTTAGTTAGGTTAGTTTGGTCGAAAAATWTCTAGAGATTCCGGCAGTTGCTTAGAAAGTCCGGTTCCGACCCGTAATTATCTGAAATGTCCGATACAGTGCCAGTTGCTCTAATTTATACCTAATTTATATAAAACACCAAGTTTTATTGTTTTAAATATAAAACCTTTCTATTTTAATGAATTTAGTCGTCATGGGTTTTTAAATTGAAGAAAAATGTCAAAATTGAGAAAATGGCATTTTTATGCATTTTGGGCTTTAGTTTTTGAGGTTGGGCTTGGGCCCCATGGCTGGCCCCTTCCCCCCCCCCCCCTTTATTCCCTCCCTTATTCTACATATAAGTAGCTTCATTTCTTCATTATTCCTCATTTCTCTTCTTTCAAAATTCAAACTCCTCTCTTCTCTCTCTCCCTAAAACCCAAGGGTCACTTTGAGACCATTTTCATTCTCCATCATCTTCAGCCGATTTTCTCTCTTTTCTTCATCAAATAAGCAAGGGTTTTGAAGATACTACACTCCTTTCATCAACAATCAATGTAACATCTTCATCTCCCTCTTTTTCTTGTAAATTTTGGGAGAAAAACCCATTTTTTATGCATTCTTTATCTACCATCTTCTAACCTCCGAAAATTATGAGTTTTAAGGAGAGATTATACACCAAAAACATGTAAAAATGTTTATATGATGGTGGTAATCTATGACCCAAACATTAGAACTCAAGAAGATAGGTAGAATCATGATTTTATGTGAGTTTGTCTCTTAAAAAATGTCATTTTTAGATGCTGACAGATTATGTGCATGTGCACAAATCGTCTATATATTGTAAATGATATGTTCAAATGTTATGAAATTTCTTCTAAAAGATTATTTATTGAGTTGGGGTTGTAATCCAATTGGTCTCACTCAAAAATATTGAGTTTTGACTCCCCAAATACTCAAAACATTATATATGTGCATTTGAGAGTTTTTCAGTAGGTAAACCCTAATTTAAACAGCCATAACTCTCTAGATAATCATTCAAAATYRTTGATTTTTCTTCTGGGTGTTAGTTTAATGAGTTACCTTTCAAATGCCACTGATTTCATTCAATAATGTAGTGATTTGAGGTTTTAACTTCTCAAAACAAAGTGAACATGCAATCTGTCCGAAATTCACAGATTTGTATATGTAGGTTCCAATGACCATATCTCTTTCAAAACTCGATGAAAAAGTATGATTCTTCCTTTGAGAGTTAACTATATGAGTTTTATTCTGCATGCAAGTGGAATCACGTGAAAATATGGACTTTTGTTCTCTAAGCACCAAAAACACTTTAGGTGTGCAAACTGTGAAACCACCAGTAGGTAACTCCTACTTTGTATGCTAATAACTCTTTACTTACTTGCTCTTAGTGTATGATTCTTATTCTGAATTTTTTTTTTTATAAGTTAGGGTTCATATGAACCCAGTTTCACTCAAAAATACCAAGTTTTGAGGCATTAACCAATTTATTAAAGTTAAGTGTGCAATCTGTCAACTAATGACAGATGTGTGCATGTAACTTTATGGTACCACGTCTTCCTCTTAACTCATCCAAAATGAGTGATTCTTAGTTTAAAAGTTTCATATAAGTGTTAAGTTTGTAATCCAACTTGAATTTCTGCAGAACACTTAGAAGAACTCTTTAAATGAGTATTTTACTAACTTGATGTAATCTGCCATATCAGTTGTGATAAATTGTATTGCATAAATTATTTGAATCATTATTACATGTCCAAAATACATGAAATTTGGTCACGATGACCATGACTCAGAGCTAAAGCCCATGTAAAAAGATAGGAAACTATCTCATTTTAGAAGTCTCTTTAAATTGATCATTTTAAGTATCATTAGTATCTGTCCAAAAATGAGATTTTGGGATTAGTTGATTTTGTAAAAAATTTGATCTTTTTATTGGACTATAGTATTACTTCCGGTATAAATATATATTAACGAGCATATGGACATTATGTATATTTGGACTATGGATAATCATATTGGACTTAAGACTTATTAATCCCCAAAAGTTGTGTTTAACCCATAAGTGACGGTTTTGGATATTCCTCTTTGATAGGAAATTTTTAAGCTCGTGTGGTGACCGGATCGTATCTCTAATTTGCGGAGCATTGTAAAAGAGTGAGTATTCACGGCCACTTTTTAAAACC
>NW_020201240.1:19742-22732 GCF_001531365.2 Cynara cardunculus var. scolymus | reverse complement strand
ATTGTAAACTTTGGTTATGATGTAATTAAATTTTAAATGTATGCTTGTGTTATTTATACTCTATTGCTATGAGACTCTACCTGCCATACCTCGCGTTTCCGATTTAGCGGGGTGTGACATATTTGGTATCAGAGCTCTAGGTTATAGAGAACACCGATTTTTCTAAGAAAACCATACACTATAACCCAAAATTTTACGAATTAATTTTCTTAGAAAGAGTCTCAAAAAAATTCAAAACGGACATACTACTAATATAACTAGAACGAGTGACTTCTTAGCATACTCTAATTAGACAGAGCCTGATCACCTGTGTCTAATTAAGCATGTATAAGGAGAGACGCGGATCGGTTATGTTAGGTGTTTGTCTAAAAGTAAAGGACTTCTTACTCAATAAGAAAAGCACGGTTCGCATATGTGAGTTTCCATAGTTTTTGCATATTTCTTTCATTTATTATGATTCGTTTAATAATTTAAATTTTTTATTAAATATCGCAACATTATGTCGTCAGATAATGAGTTTTCGAATTCCAGAGATTACGAACCTTTAAAGCACGGTTATGATAGTGGCAACGAGGCTACCGAATCTTCGGCGCGATCACCCACCCCATAGCCGCCTCGCTCTGTACCCGCGCATCCTATAGCGCCACATGGAATTAGAGTTCGGGCCACTGTCCGAAAGTGCATTCCTCTGCCTGTGAGGGTATCTTTCTCCGCCCCATCCGGAGCCGTGAGGGAGCCATCTCGGTCACACACTCGTAGCATAACACCCCCACCCACTATCAGGATCACATCAGAGTGCTCTCCGGGTATGATTACTCTGGAGAATTTATGGGTTTTGGGCATGGCTCAAGATCTTGAGATGTGTGAACTTAGGCTGGAGCATTATCGTCACTTCACCGATGGAGTGATTACAGCCCTAGGCACTCAAGATAATATGATGGATCGCTCATTGGAGTTGATTTTCATCGCTAGGAGAGCGATTAGGAGGTTGCTCACTTATCTGGCAATGTTAGCAGGAGTTCTGGCGATAGTGATGGGATTACTAATTTGGAGTCTGATGCGTTAGAGGACTTTATTTATTAAGTTATTGATGAATCAAACTTAAGATTTTTCTTTTGGGTCATGTAGCCATGATTTATGAACAATTTCTCTCTTATGTTGCACATCTTTATTTTATTTGTGGATCTTATGGGATTTTGTCTTTGAATGGTTAAATTTCGTTGATTATCGATTTAATGTCGTTATTATTATAGGTTATTATATATTACCTTGGTTACATGATTAGATGATTGTAACATATCGTGCATAATGCAATACAGTGGTAAATAGTGAGAGTAACCAAAACTTCCATTTAAAATTTTGTATGTTAGAAATATGCTCCCAAGAAGGAGTGCACGCAGCATGCGAGAAAATCCTGAAAGTCAAACACCTGATATAGCGCAGTTGATAGCCTAGCAAATTCGAGAAGCATTTCCAACTATTGTCGCTCAGGTTACAGCGGGCATTAATGCAAGTCAAATGAGCGAGGGAGGCCCTAGCACCGAGAATCTCGTCAGGGAGGAGAACCGTAACACCAATGATAGAGGATGCAATTACAAGACATTCATGTCCTGCAAGCCAAAGGAGTTTCATGGTAAAGAAGGTGCAATTGGATTACTATCATGTATTGAGAGCATGGAGTCGGTACTCCATATTAGCAAGTGCTCCGATGACTGTAAGGTGGAGTATGCAACATGCCAACTCCAGGGAAGAGCCCTAACTTGGTGGAACATTCAAGTTCAAACCCGTGGTCGCCAAGCTGCCTATGAGCTGTCATGGGAAGAACTCAAAAAGTTACTCATCGAAGAATATTGTTCTAAGAGCGAAATTCAGAAGTTGGAAGTTGAATTCTGGAATCACACCATGATTGGAATGGAGGTGGACAAATACACTGCTCATTTTCATGAGCTTGCCAAGAGTACCTCATATGGTCACTCCAGAGGAGAAACAAATTGATCGGTACATCTGGGGATTGGCACCTAAAATCCGAGGGATGGTCACGTCGGCAAACCCAACCACTATACAAAACACGGTGGTTTTGGCAAACCGTCTGACAAATGATGCAGTTAGATCAGGGATTTTAAAGCAAGACAAATTTGGTGGAAAGATGAAACTAGAGGAGCAATCGTGGAAAAGAAACAACAACAATTTAGGCAAGAACCAAAAAGTGATAAGAAACTTTGGGGCTCAGTCTCAAACAGGAGAAAAGGGCAAGGCAACTTACCCTAAATGTGGCAAGTGCAATTATCACCATAGCAGGAGATGCATCATCTGTTTCCAATGCAATAAAGGAGGTCATTTCGCTAAAGATTGCAAGATCAGAGAGAATCGAACATGCCATGAGTGCGGAAGCCCGAATCACTTCAGGAATAAGTGCCCAAGGATAATTAGAGGATCGAGCATCAACAATGCCAGAAACCAGGAAAGGCAAACCAGTCAGGGAGATCAAGGAGGCCAGGCTCGGGGAAGGGCATTTGCAATGGGAGCCGAAAGGCACGTCAAGACCCTAATATTGTGACAGGTACGTTTCTTTTAAACAACCTCTATGCCTCAGTAATATTTGACTCTGGAGCAGATAGAAGTTTTGTTTCCCTAGAATTTAGGCCGTTGATAAATATGAAATCGAGGAAGTTAAAAGATGCTTACACTATCGAATTTGCCAATGGCCAATAAATAAAGGTTGGGGACGTAATCTTGGGTTGTACTTTAAATTTAGCTGATAAGTTATTTAGCATTGATCTTATCCCAACTAAATTGGGAAGTTTCGATGTAGTGGTAGGAATTGACTGGTTGTCTAAGTAGTGTTTAACCCATAAGTGACGGTTTTAGATATTCCTCTTTGATAGGAAATTTTTAAGCTCGTGTGGTGACCGGATCGTATCTATAATTTGCGGAGCATTGCAAAAGAGTGAGTATTCACGGCCCCTTTTTAAAACCCTTCGTTATTTGGG
>NW_020201240.1:10352-19142 GCF_001531365.2 Cynara cardunculus var. scolymus | reverse complement strand
AGTCATCACCTTCAAAATTCTTTTGTGTTTAATTTACAAGCTTGTCTTTGGAATTGTAAACTTTGGTTATGATGTAATTAAATTTTAAATGTATGATTGTGTTATTTATACTCTATTGCTATGAGACTCTACCTRCCATACCTCGCGTTTCCGCTTTATCGGGGTGTGATAGATTTGGTATCAGACCAAAGGGCATAACTATCCCGGGGCGGCGCCTGTTGCTAAAGCTCCATATCGCTTAGCACCGGCCGAGATGCAAGAGCTATCGGGGCAACTTCAGGAACTTTTGGACAAAGGATTCATCCGGCCAAGCTCTTCACCTTGGGAAGCTCCGGTCCTGTTCGTTAAGAAGAAAGATGGGTCGTTTCGAATGTGCATAGATTATAAGGAGTTAAACAAGTTGACGATCAAGAACCGATATCCTCTCCCTCGAATTGATGATCTGTTCGATCAGTTGCAAGGCGCATGTTATTTCTCTAAGATTGATCTTCGGTCAGGGTATCATCAGTTAAGAGTTCATGAGGAGGACGTCCCTAAGACGGCCTTTAAAACTCGATATGGGCATTACGAGTTTCTAGTTATGCCCTTTGGTCTGACCAACGCACCAGCAGTATTTATGGATTTAATGAATAGGATCTGTAGACCGTACCTAGACAAGTTTGTGATCGTATGCATTGATGATATCCTGATTTATTCACGGAGTAGGGTAGATCACGAGCAGCATCTGAAAATGATGCTAGAATTGCTCAAGGAGCAAGAATTGTATGCTACATTTTCAAAATGTGAATTCTGGATTCGGGAGGTACAATTTCTCGGTCATCTGATTAGCGAAAAAGGAATTCATGTGGATCCGGCTAAGGTTGTGGCCATAAAGAAGTGGGAAGCACCAAAGACCCTGACAGAAATTCGTTAATTTCTGGGTTTGGCGGGTTATTATCGACGATTTATATAGAGCTTCTCAAAGATTGCCTAGCCATTAACAGCATTGATCCATAAAGGTAAGAAATTTGTTTGGGGAAAACCCCAAGAGGACGCATTCCAACTGCTAAAGCATAAGCTATGCAACGCGCCAATCCTGGCCTTGCCAGAAGGAACCGAGAACTTCGTAGTATATTGTGACGCATCCCACCAAGGTTTGGGTTGCGTATTGATGCAAAAGGACAAGATTATAGCATACGCTTCGAGGCAACTCAAAGCCCATGAGAAGAACTATACCACTTATGACCTGGAGCTAGGAGCTGTGGTTTTCGCTCTCAAAATATGGAGGCATTATTTGTACGACACTAAGTGTATTGTTTTGCCCGATCACAAAAGTCTCCAGCATATCCTTGATCAGAAGATGCTCAATATGAGACAGAGAAGATGGGTGGAGTTGCTCAGTGATTATGATTGTGAAATCCGATACCACGCAGGTAAGGCCAACGTAGTGGCAGATGCTCTAAGCCGGAAGGAAAAGATAAAACCCTCTCGAGTACGAGCTTTGGGAACGCTTGTCCAGATGAGTTTGAAGACTCAAATTCTTGAAGCTCAAAATGAAGCGCTTAAGGCAGAAAATTTGAAGAGCGAGACCCTGCATAATCTAGAGCATAAATTTAGGATTAAGTCAGATGGAGTGCGTTACTTCAAGGGCAAAGTTTGGATTCCAAAGATTAAAAACCTACGAGAGTTAGTTTTGAAAGAAGCCCATAGATCTAGGTATTCGATTCACCCAGGGGCGGATAAGATGTATAAGGATCTGAGAGAGTACTATTGGTGGCCAGGAATCAAAAAGGATATAGCTTTGTACGTTGGGAAATGTTTGACTTGCTCAAGGGTCAAGGCAGAATATCAGAAGCCATCCGGATTGTTACAACAACCCGAGATCCCACAATGGAAATGGGAACAAATCTCCATGGACTTTATCACCAAACTGCCTAGAACTGCTAAAGGTCATGACACGATTTGGGTAATAGTGGATCAACTGACAAAATCCGCACATTTCCTTCCGATTCGTGAAGATTTTAAACTGGTGAAGCTTGCCCAAATCTACGTTAAMGAAATTGTTGCAAAACATGGAGTACCTATTTCCATTATCTCGGATAGAGATAGCCGCTTTACATCGCGGTTTTGGCAATCACTTCAGAAAGCTCTGGGTACACAGCTAAAATTGAGCACCGCCTATCATCCCTAAACGGACGGGCAGAGTGAACGCACAATTCAGACTTTAGAAGATATGCTTCGAGCATGCGTAATCGAGTTTGGAGGAAGTTGGGATATTCATTTACCATTGGCAGAGTTCTCTTACAATAACAACTATCACACTAGTATTCAATGCGCGCCATATGAAGCCTTATACGGGCGCAAGTGTCGATCACCACTTAGTTGGCTAGAGATTGGGGATAGTAAGCTCACGGGACCAGACATTGTGCAGGAAACTACTGATAACATATCAATAATCAAAGAAAGACTTAAAGTTGCCAGGGATCGTCAAAAAAGTTATGCAGACAACTAGAGGAAGCCTCTTAAGTTTCAGATGGGGGATAAAGTGTTTTTGAAAGTATCACCGTGGAAAGGGTTAGTGCGGTTTGGAAATAATGGGAAGTTAAGCCCTAGGTATATTGGACCATTCGAGATCACCGAAACAATTGGTCCAGTAGCGTACAAACTAAAGCTACCCCAGGAATTAAATGCCATTCATAATACGTTCCATGCGTCCAATCTTAAGAAATGCTTGGCCGACGACTCATTGATCATGCCCCTGGAAGATGTTCAGGTTGATGATCAATTGCACTTAATAGAAGAACCCATTGAGATCCTCGACAGAGAAGTTAAGCAGTTAAAGCGAAGCAAAATTCTGATTCTGAAGGTTCGTTGGAAATCAAGGTGTTAGGACCTATAAATTTAGATTTTGTATTTGATCTCTTACTCTTGATGATCTTTAGGACGATTACAATGCAGCGGAAACAATAATAAGAACACAACAGAGTAATTAACCAAGAACACACAGATTTATATGAAGAAGATGAACATAATAGAATCGCTTCAAAGGTTTTTCAATTGATTGAAAATAAGACGATTACAATACGGAAGCACACTGAATTACAAAGGCCTAAGCTGCTATTTATACTAGTTCCTAACGACCTTTCAGACATGACCTAGACGTGTGAAATCATCCAAGCCGTCCAAATAAAGTCGATTAAAGACCTAGTCACATGAGAAGCACGTGCATCTAACAACCTTTGAAAAACAGCAGAACAGGATCTTCACAGAAGACGAATCCACAGACCCTCTACGAGCCAGCTCAGAGGCTCTGCTGTAGAAGACTTGTAGGTTCTTATTGCCAGAGGACCATATTCTAGAACCTCTGTGAGAGACAACAGAGGTTCTGTCATTCTTGACTTGCACGATCAAACAACTTCTGTTGATGGTCCTCTGTTGTCTTCTGTGGAAGATACCCTTCTGTCAACACTTGCAGAATACTTTTTCATACTTTTACATTAAGTAAATATTGGAGCTAACAATCTCCCCCTAAGTATGAAAAAGTAAAAGTGGACAAATGAATGCAAGAAATGACTAATTGAAAGAATTACAAGAGGAGATAAAACTCATCCTCTGAAAAGAATTACATAAAATTGAAAGAATTATAAAATTGTTGCTTAGGCCTATCTATTATAGAAGATTAGTCCACAGCAGAGTCTGGATAGTCGTCTACGGCAAACTGCAGATATGTTTTGATGGTTCTGTAGACCTTGAATATCCATTCTCTGAAGGAGACTTGAACTTTAATCACTTCCAGAATACCAGACACTTCGTCCGCCCTTAGATGCCCTATGTGCACCTCTGCTGCCACTTGGTTGAACACCCACTCAAGAGTCTCTGTCGCATATTTGTTCGCCTCTGTGGGATCAAAGAACCTTAGAATGTCATCCTTGTCCAAGAATACAAACCCAAAGACGGGATTTTTGACAATAGTGTTGGGATGACATCTAAGTAGCCAACTTAGCCTGTTCTTCGGAGGGGAAATCTTCAATTCTGTTTTGGCCAACCTCATTGCGATATCAAAGTCCTTCTGGCTGTTGTATTTCACTTGAGCGTGCATAACTTCGATCATCCTTCTGAGCGATATAGAATAGCTTGACCTCCTCTCCATGTATTTGTTAAGAATTTTGTGCAAGAAGATGAGGTCAAATACACAGAGGTTGTGGAGGTCAGCATATCTGAATCTGTATAGGTTGCTGTCATCCTCTTCACCACATATTGAGCATAGAGCACGGTCTTCTTCAACATCATCCTTGGAGAAATTATTTCAAGGGAAGTTATCACGTGCTTTGAGAAGACCTGCTCGTGTGGCCTTGTGAGCTTTGAGAAGTGAAACTTCACAAATGCAGAGGGTATACCTGTAAGCTCTAGGTCGTAAGGGGGCTTTGTGTCTACGGCAGAGTAGCGCCACCGCAGAATCTCCTCCATAGTGGTTACAGGCTCTGTGCGCACCTTCTACATAGGGATTTTGCTCACCGAATCAAAGATCTCATACACCCTTCCCACTGTGGCAGATTCTGGCACTCTGGTTTCTTCTTCTTCTAGAATCAGCCTCTGGGTAGACCCCTCTACTAGGATAGGTTTGACAGTTCCTAACAGAGCGTCAAACGTACCCGCGGACATTTCCTCCTTCGCCATTTTGGAGGATGAGCCTTCTCCAGCTCTGGGGATAGGGGCTCTACCCTTTCTTGCTTGAGCCTCTGCCAAAGATGTCTTTAATGCTTGAACGAGTTATGGGTCGTCGTACTCTTCTTCATTTATCTCTTGTGGCGTCTCAGAGCTTGACCCGTTCTGTGGCGACTCCTCTACAACTTTGCCCTTGCCTTTCCCCTTAGGCTCTGGTGCTTTGTCTTTTGAGAACAGGGCTGCTGTAGAGTCCACTATCTTTAGTGGTTTGGCAGAGGTCTGTTTCTTTGGGTCTTCAGCTTTCTTCTCCGTCTTCTTCTCCCCCTCATGACGATCATGGTCAACACCTCCTTGATCGTCATGGTTTTTCATGGCTTCTGCCATGCAAGAGATAAGGGGAGCCTTCTTCAATCGCTTTAAGATTCTGGTAGCCACCTTCTCCATTTTCTCGATCACCAGCTATGCGTGCACTGAAGCGTTGTTGATGTCGATCTCTGAGGCCCACTTCATTTTAGAGAGACTTCGATAGATTTCGCTTCTGAAGGAGTCACCCTCTTTGACGAGCTTTGAATTGCAGTCTCTAATTGATTGGTTGGAAGCTCGGGATTCTTTGAGAAGTTGATCTGTGTGTTTGCTCACGATATCTCCTAGGGCTTCAACCATTGCGTCTAGCTCTCTGCGAGTGGCTAGATGGTTGATGTTTGCCCTGGAAGATTTGGTGTCAATGTCGTAGGTGACCACAGAGGAGAACATGCTTTTGATCTCGTCTTTGAAGGTGGAGTAGTCTGTGTAGCCTGCAGAGATGAAATCAGCAGCAAACTGGGCGGCCACCTCTGATAACTCTGTCTTTAGCCTCTGGATTGAAGAGGGGTTGAGTGACAGAGCGTTGAAGGCTTCTGCGAGGTCGTCTTTATGAAGTACAGAGCTCTAAAAGGTTGAAAGTGTTGCCTTGAGTTCTGATGTTATAGATGTCAACTCCTTCAGAGCCTCTATTATTGGAGCAAGGGCCTCTGTCGATGATTGAGAGGTGAACAAGCTTTTCAACTCGTCTAACCTCTGGAATATCGTTGTGGCGAAGGTTTGTAACTCCCCCTTCGTTACATAGGTATCCTGGGAACCTAGATCACCAACACATGGTGACCTCGTAGCCTCAGAGTGAAAGGTGCCCTCAGCGACTGGTTTTTCAAAGTCAGCTCGGGGACTTCCACCGGATCCTCGGACTTCTCCAAGAGGAGAGCCTACCAGTGTTCTGTCGATATCGTGCCTTGTAGGTTCAGAGCCTAACACGGCAGACGGATCGAGTGTAGACTTTGGACGTTCTACACCCTCGGTCTCTGTGACTCTCACATATGCCTCTGAAGCATATTTTGGTTGGTCACTCAAGTGTGGAGAGGCAACGGATGCCTCTTTGGGTTGTGACGAGTCCTTGGGCGATTGGACTCTTATWTTAAAACCATCATCCTTTTGAGAGGATGTTGGAGTAAGTTGTGGTTCCCGGGTAGTGCATTCGACAGAGGACGGAAGAATGTCCTCTGCGAGGTTAGCTTGGGTTTGGCTCAGCATGTGCACGCCTTTTTCAATAGGGGATCCCTTTAGAACAGGGTCCCTAGAAACGTGGGTTGCACTGGGAGGGGGGCTAGGATATGTGCCTTGGGCATCTTTTTCTCCATCTCCTATCTCCACCTCTTCTTCTTCGTCGTCTAATACGACCTCTGTCTCCAAATCAGCTACTTCCCTAGGCGCTTTAAACTCCTGTTGAATTTGGAAGATAACATCTTGTATCTACTCTGTTGGGGACTCCTCGTGAACCACCTTGCGCAACCTTCTGCGTTTTGGAGTAGCCTCTACAGGGCTCTCTTGAATTGCAGCCTCTGTGACCCCAACCTCTGCGGGTTGGGCTTTCTTTGATTTCTTTTTCTTAGGCTTTTGCAGAGGACTACTTGGACCCTCTTCTTCTGYGGRTCTCTTCTTCCCTTCCTTTTTCACAGAAGAATCAACACCCTTCTGTGTCTTCTTTGGCTTCTTTGGTGGGGGACTTGCTACTCTAGGTCTTTCCTCACTCACCTGTCTAGCCTCTGCTGGCTCCTCCTGTCTTCCTTCAACCCTCATTTTTTCCAGTCGCTCTCCTAAGGGGATTCCTATGCGTGAAGGGGTTTCAGGGACCGGCTCTGGCGTCCTGTATCCACGTCTGTATGCTTTCCTATCTCCATGACTAAGGTATTTGAGCATGGCTTTAGATAGAGGTATGGGGCTTCTGTACCCTAGCTCATGCTCTGTCGGATGGAACTCTTTCAATGGATACAGTCTAGCGTTAGGCTCGGCAGAGGGCAGCTTCTCTGCAATCATTTCCCCAAAGACTAGGCCAAAGAACCTCTGTAGAATGAGATTTGGATGATTGAGATCCTCTTTGGACTTCTTTTGCGCCTTCACTTTTGACTTCTCTCCCCTCTGTGTAGTGCACTTCTTCTTGATCAAACCCACCATGTCTTCACAGATAAGCTGAGCGTAGTCGAGGGGCAGGTTGAAATAAATTCCATACACAATGGAGAGCATTGCGTGAGAGGTCTGGTCATGGCTGCCGACCTTCCCTGTTAGACAGCAGTTCACGATTGAGAATAGAGTATTCCAGATTGGGGGTAGACCTTTTCGTTTGGCGGCATAAGAATGAAATTCAAGAAATTGAATTAATTCATCGTCTGTTGGGGTTGGGGTGAAAGCATCCAAATTTAGAGATTCCAAGGTTGGTAGGCGAAGGGCTGTTCGAAGAGTATTCACGTTTAGTTCCATGGGTACAAGGGATTTGTTGATTGGGTGAGAAGCATAACCGACGATGCTTAGTCCAGTGTTGTCTAGGGTAGTTAAGTAAGAGCTTAACAGGAATTGGGTGATGTAAGATTCAGGTGTTGGTTTGGTGGCTGAAAGGGCATAATAAAGTGGGTGATTTCGAAGAATTTCAAGAAGGGGGAAGGTAAATTCAGGGAAACTTGTTGAAGATGGAACGAAGTAATAATTGTTTGGTTTCTTTACAAGAACGACTTTCTCGTATCTATTTTGAACAAATGATAGAGCGTGGGACGTTAATGCTTGGGCTTGGGTTACTTCGTTGTCGCTTGAGACGTTAGCAGATTGAGCGGAGGCTGAAGAAGAAGACATAGTTGCAGGTTTGTTTGAAAGCTCAAAGTATGCAGGTTCGCCTGAGAAGAAAAGGTATTGTAAAGGTTTATGTTTTGAGGGGAATGGGTATTTATAGTGAGGGATTTGAACTGAACCGTTTTATTGGGAGAAATAACGTGATGAGTGGCTAAAGGGTGTGACGAATCAAAACTATGACACATTGTGTTGGGAAGACGCACGATTGATGACGTGTGCCCCCGATTCTGACACGCGCATGATTAGCTTTAACCCTTATCCACAGAACCACACGCACCATATTAATAGACAAGAACTATAAGAGAGTTCTGTCAGAGGCCTAAGGGTAACAGAGCCTCTGTGATATGTGCTGGGTCTTCAAATATGTTACACCTTTATTTACCYAAACGGTTTGAAAATCCTCAGAGAGATGAGTACTTGCTCAGTTCAAACCCACAGAGACTCTGATAGAAGCGTCAGAGGTTCTGATGAATTGACCTTTGAGAACAAGATACTTCAAAAGTATTGGCACTTTCTGAGGTTTTGATTTTCATTTCAAAACTCCCCCTATGAGCCAGCTTCCATGGCTCCCCCTCGAACCTTGCAAGTCTCTGCAAGATAAACTTGTTAACTATGAAATCAAGAGAAGGTTAATCAAGAAATTAAAACTATAAACAGAATAAAATTTAAAAGAAAAGATATATATAGAATAATGAATTTAATAAAAGAGAAAACAACTTTATACAAAAAGAATAAATAAATAAGACATTCAACAACTAGAACTYTGGACATGTCATTCCTATTTTCTCAACAAGGAAATTGAACCTTTTCTCATCAAGGGCTTTGGTAAAGAGGTCAGCCAATTGAAATTCAGATTTTACAAAGTATAAATCGACATTACCTTCTTCAACATGATGTTTTAAGAAATCGTACCTTATGTCGATATGCATTGTTTTTGAATGTTGCACAGGATTGGTTGATATAGCAATAGCACTCTTTGAATCACAGAGGATGGGG
>NW_020201240.1:8162-9313 GCF_001531365.2 Cynara cardunculus var. scolymus | reverse complement strand
CGAAAAACCCACTTGGTGCCAATAGCAAGCTTCCCAGTTGGCAGAGGTACAAGTGTCCATACCTAGTTTCTGTCAAATTGAACGAGCTCATCTTGCATAGCATCAACCCAGAAGGAATCTGCCAGAGCCTCTACCACTGTTTTAAGTTCAATTTCTCTTACAAAACAAGTAAATAAGAAGAAATTTGCAGTTGCTCGCGTCTTAACACCAGTAGAAGGTTCTCCAATGATTTGAGAATGAGGATGACTTTTGGTCCATTTTGTAACATGTGGTGGTTGGAAAGAGGGCACTGTTTCTTGATCAATTTGAGATTGAGGTAGAGATGCAGAGTCTTGTTCAGGTTCTTGAGCTTGGTTTGAGGATAAGTCTGGAGGACTTTCAATTATTTGGGTAGCTTGAGGTAGAGATGCAGAGTCTTGTTCAGGTTCTTGAGCTTGGTTTGAGGATAAGTCTGGAGGACTTTCTATTATTTGGGTAGCTTCTGGTGGGGAAGCTTTTGGGGAGGGGGTTACAGAGGATGAAATGGGAGGTGCTCGCTCTATGATAGATGTTGTGGAGGGACTGGCTCTTGTTGCTTGATCTTGTCTTTCAACTTCTGTAGAGGATCTTTCTGGTTCCTTGTCATCTTCATCCCACTCTGCAAAAAGTTGTTCTAAGTCTGGAGTGATTGTAGCATTTGGTGACTTGTCAGCTTGATTTTTCAACTCTTCAGTGCACTTATCTTTTGTCACTTAAAAAGAATCATCAAATTTTACATTTGTGCTAACAACCACAATTTGAGTCCTGGGAATGTAGGCTCTATATGCAGCAGTGTCCCATGCATAGCCAATAAAGATTGCATCATCTCCCTTGGGCTCAAACTTTCTCACAGACTCTCTGTCATTCAGCACAAAGAATTTACATCCAAACACGTGAAAGAGCTTGATGTTTGGTCTTCTGTTGTAAAGAAGCTGATAGGGTGTCTTCTCAAATCTCTTTACCACCAAGGACCTATTCTGCGTGTAGCAAGCCGCAGAGACAGTCTCTGCCCAGAATGAGAGTGGTAGCCCAGAGGCATTTAGCATTGTTCTGGCAGCTTCAACCAGCATCCTGTTCTTCTTCTCCACTACTCCATCCTGTTGTGGATTCCTTAGGGCTGAGAAGTTATGAGT
>NW_020201240.1:5740-7029 GCF_001531365.2 Cynara cardunculus var. scolymus | reverse complement strand
TTTAGGTATGCCACAACATCCTTTGATTTGGCCTTAATTTTCTTGGAAGAAGAATTGTCAATTTGTCTATTATTCACCCCAGAACCATGACTCTTGGGGTAAGAGACTAAACAGGAAGAATGGTGAATGTGATTAGATAGAGAATGCATGATATTGAAAAAAACAGAAGGAGACATTACAAGAAGCTTTCTTAAAAATTTCATTAAAATTGTCAAAGAAAGGTACAAATTTTTCATTTTTAGAGCCCTTCTTAGGTATGGGCTTCTCAATACAAGATTCCTTTCCCATTCTAGGCTCTGTTTTGAAAGACTTTTTAAACCTCTTCTGTATTGGTCCCCTCTTTGGTTTTCCTGCAATCACTGAGACATAAGCTTTGTTAGTTTGAGGCCATTTTCTCATTTGTTGCCAAGTGTAAAYRKGTCTTTGAGTAGCAGAGGAAGAGCATTGAGAGTTACTTTGTCTTGGATTTTCCTTCTTTCTTTTTTCAAGATCAATCTTAGTTTCTACAACTTGTGTAGGACTATCTTCATGATCTGAGACATATTCATGCTCAGAAGTATCTTTTTCAGAGAGCTCTGTGACAAAAACCTTTTCAAAAAGAGACTCATTTACAGAAGGCTTTGTCATATGTTTTGGAAAGAATTCCAGAGCCTCTGATGATAATTTTCTTTCAAGAGGCTGACCAAAAGCATAGTTATCTTAAGTTTCTGGTTGTCCAAAGTTAAAGATTCCAATCTGACTCTATCTCAAAAATCTCCTTGGAATGGAATCCTTCTTTTTAGAAGGTGAGAAAGAGTCAATGTAGTCTTCAAAAGCAACATTTGACATTGTTAAACAGGTTCTTGTGTCTGGAACAACCAACAGCCTTCTTCTTTTGAAAATGAACTTAGTATTAGAAATATTAGTTTTAAGATTTTTAGAGGATCTAAAGGTACTCTCAAGAGTTTTGTTGGATTTAAAACCAGGTTTGTTATCAAATTCTGAGAAACCTAGACCTCTTCTGCCCATATTAACTTTTATCTTTTTGTAAACATTTTCAGCCTCTTGAAATTTTCTAATTTTGAGCTCTCTGTCAAGAACGTCTTGGTGCAAAATTTTCTTTCTTCTTGGAAGAATTCTTTGACAGAAGTAACATTACACTTCTCATGCTCCAACTTCCTTAACTCATAACACCTTATTTTTTAAATCTTTTTGAACCTCGGCAAACTTTTCCTTTGAAGAATTTTCCAAATTTATAAACTTTGTTTGAGCTTCTTCGAACATTTTGAAAAATCTGTTTCTTTCCTCTG
>NW_020201240.1:2832-5040 GCF_001531365.2 Cynara cardunculus var. scolymus | reverse complement strand
TCTGCAACCAGAGCAAGTGGACCACCATAGTTCTTTTTCATTTGTAGAACTTGAGGCTATTGACTTTTAAGAGAGCCAAATAAGTCAGCCAGAGTCCACATTTCCAAATCTAAGGTGGCCTTCATGGACATGGTTAGGTGCATCCATTCAACTCCAAGGCTCTTCAAGAACAGAGAGTTGTTGTCGTCTGCCGTTCTCATTACTCCATACCTTTTAAAATTGCTAATAAGGGTGTTTAGTCTAGAGTATGTGTCGGACAAGGATTCACCCTCTTTCGCCTTGAAGGGTGTTTAGTCTAGAGTATGTGTCGGACAAGAGTTTTCTTACATCCTTCAATCTGTTTTTGTAATTCTGCCCAAATATCCATGGACAATTGATAGTGATCGATACATTTGAAGATTTCGTGAGGTATTGCCATGATTAACAATCGTTTGCATTTGCTGCTCAAATCAACCAGTATTTTGTCTTCATCACTCCAGTTAGCAACATGTATTGGCTCGTAATGTTCAGCAATTTCAGGGGTTGTGCCAGTAGCAGGAACTCTTGGAATTAAGTTCATTGGCACATAAGGAGGATTGTAAAAAAATTCACATATCCTTGGGTGAATTCCTTCCAAAAATTTTATCATTCGCACCTTCCATTGCGGATACTCCTCACGAATAAGCTTGGGAGGTTTTGATTGAGAACCAGTGCTCATGAATGAGGTATTAGCCAGGTTCGCCATTGAAATTAAAAGGAGAAAAAACAGGAATAAGATGAAACAGATTTAATCGAGTGAAACAGGGTAAAATGAAGAAGACTGGTGTTCTATAAAATGCAGATTAATACCAAAAACAGAATTAATCGAATGAGAATTCAATTCCTGCTCTGATACCAATTGTTAGGATCTGTAAATTCAGATTTGGTATTTGATCTCTTACTCTTGATGATCTTTAGGACGATTACAGTGCAACGGAAACAATGATAAGAACACAACAGAGTAATTAACCAAGAACACACAGATTGATATGAACAAGATGAACACAATAGAATCGTTTCCAAGGTTTTTCAATTGATTGAAAATAAGACGGTTACAATACGGAAGCACACTGAATTACAAAGGCCTAAGCTGCTATTTATACTAGTTCCTAACGACCTTTATGACATGACCTAGACGTGTGAAATCATCCAAGCCGTCTAAATAAAGTTGATTAAAGACCTAGTCACGTGAGAAGCACGTGCAGCTAACAACCTTTGAAAAACAACAGAACAGGATCTTCACAGAAGACGAATCCACAGACCCTCTATGAGCCAACTCAGAGGCTCTGCTGTAGAAGACTTGTAGGTTCTTATTGCCAGAGGACCATATTCCAGAACCTCTATGAGAGACAACAGAGGTTCTGTCATTCTTGACTTGCACGATCAAACAACTTCTGTTGATGGTCCTCTGTTGTCTTCTGTGGAAGATACCTTTCTGTCAACATTTGCATAATACTTTTTCATACTTTTACATTAAGTAAATATTGGAGTTAACACAAGGCGTGGTCCAGAGTACACTTGGGAGTGAGAAGATTTCATGAAAGGCATATATCCGCATTTGTTTGCAGAGAAATCTATTGGCAGTAGCAGTCGTTAAATTTCGGGACAAAATCTCTCAACAAGGGGAGACTGTGACAGCTGTCAAATTTGAACTTCCAGGTTAGCTCTTATTAAGTTTATATTAGTGTTATTGAAGATAATTTATAAGATTAGTAGTTAGTTAGGTTAGTTTGGTCGAAAAATTTCTAGAGATTCCAGCAGTTGCTTAGAAAGTTCGGTTCCGACCCGTAATTATCTGAAATGTCCTATACAGTGCCAGTTGCTCTAATTTATACCTAATTTATACAAAACACCAAGTTTTAGTGTTTTAAATATAAAAGCTTTCTATTTAAATGAATTTAGTCGTCATGGGTTTTTAAATTAAAGAAAAATGTCAAATTTGAGAAAATGGCATTTTTATGCATTTTGGGCCTTAGTTTTTAAAAACAAAATTATTTTGAGGTTGGGCTTGGGCCCCATGGCCGGCCCCTTCCCCCCCCCCCTTGTCCCTCCCTTATTCTACATATAAGTAGCTTCATTTCTTCATTACTCCTCATTTCTCTTCTTTCAAAATTCAAACTCCTCTCCTCTCTCTCTCCCTAAAACCCAAGGGTCACTTTGAGACCATCTTCATTCTCCATCATCTTCAGC
>NW_020201240.1:0-822 GCF_001531365.2 Cynara cardunculus var. scolymus | reverse complement strand
GACATGATGTGGAGGCTTTGGTTAACAAAACAAAGGCTTTGGTTAACAAAACAAAGGCTTTGGTTAAGTATATCAATCCATTTTATAAAACCAGAGGAGGTCTGGTATTATATTCATATGTAGCATTTTATGGGACCAGAGGCTCTGGATAGTAGAACCAGAGGCTCTGGATAGTAGAACCAGAGGCTCTGGATGGAAAATGCAAGTTTACAAATGTAAACTTTTGCTCCCCCTCAAAGGATGCATGGAGATATGAAATGAAATGTAAAAACTCCCCCTAGAAACAATAAGGATTTTAGATTTTGGATGACCAGAGGCTCTGGTCTATACAACCAGAGGCGCTGGTTGTGAAAGGCGATGAAAAAGAATGAAATATTGTCGAGTATGAGAAGGAATGAGTCTTTGAGACCAGTAGGGCTCTGGTTGCAAAGACTTTGAATCCAGAGGCTCTAGTCTTTAGAACAAGAGGCTCTGGTTGTGAAGGATGAGAAAAAAAATGAAAATATGGTTAAGTATGGAAAGGAATGAGGCTTTGAGACAAGAGGGGCTCTGGTTGCAAATACTTTGAATCCAGAGGCTCTTGTCTTTAGAACCAGAGGCTCTGGTTGTGAAGGATGATTAAATGAAGTATGAAATGAAATGATGAAGACTTTGCTATCAAAGAAACCAAGGCCAGAGGCTCTGGTCTTTAGAACCAGAGGCTCTGGTTGAGAAAAAGAATGTATAGCAAGCGAAGGAAAGCAGAGGCTCTGGTCTTTGGAACCAGAGGCTCTGGTTGAATGATGATGAAATGGAGTATGATATGAAATGGTTAAGATAAAA
>NW_020201239.1:71947-72626 GCF_001531365.2 Cynara cardunculus var. scolymus | reverse complement strand
TTCCCACCAGTACAAAGCACTTGATCTCAAACGAGATACAGCAAACATAACTTTGTCTTCTTCTGCACTTTTACTGATTTGCAAACTCAGCTCGAGCTCCTTAAGCCAACACATAGCTTTAATAGGATCACGTTCACCAGAAAACTTAGGAGGTTTACAAGCAAGAAACATCTTGATATCTCCTCCCTTTTGCACTGAGGATGAAGTAAGGGGTACAGATGTACCAGTTACCGGTGTACTAGCTCCGGCTTTCTCCTGATCGGAATTTCTTACCATATTTGGATTAGTTTGGTTTGTACGCTTTAACAAATTTACTAAACTTTCCTGAAATTTTCCCAGCTCTGCTGCCAACATATCTTGAGTAATATATTCGGGGTCAGAGACATTATGTCCACCCCTTGCTCTTCCTCGATCTCGGCCAGACATTGAACTTTCTTGAGCCGAAAATTCCTGTTCCCCACGAGTTTCTTGTCTGCTACCTCTACCTCTTCCTCGTCCCCTGCTACGACTTCGTGTTTCTATTACATTTTCTGGATCCTCTCCGTGTATTACATTTCTTCTTCCTCGACCTCTTTCATAGCCAGCAAAGGTTCTTTCCGATTGATTGGGATTATCTGCCATTTTCTCAGTATGTAACCTTTTCTGTCACATTTAAACACACATGATTATTCTCATAATC
>NW_020201239.1:66815-71647 GCF_001531365.2 Cynara cardunculus var. scolymus | reverse complement strand
CATCATACTCATAAATACTGAAAACAGTATTATTACAAAACATGGACTAACAAAAATGTATCTTTAATACATATACAAACAAACTATTATCAACGTTTAAACTTTTCCTTTGCCTTTATCCTGCAAATTACGCTAACCTGCAAAACAAGTTAGTCCAACAACTGAGCGTTAGACCAAAAAGGTCTAGTGAGTGTATACATCTCATACAAAYATTWTACATTCCMAACAATCAGTTTAGAATCAAACATGTTCTGAAACATAAGCATATTTTATGTTTCTCGCGGTTACACCGCCATTACATCTCTCTCGCGGTTACACCGCCATTACATCTCTCTCACGATTACGCCGCCATTACATCTCTCTCGATTTCTCTCGCGCTTACACCACCATTACATCTCTCCCGCGGTTACACCGCAATTACAACTCTCTCGCGGTTACACCGCCATTACATCTCTCTCGCGGTTACACCGCCATTACATCTCTCTCGCGGTTACACCGTCATTACATCTCTCTCGCTGTTACACCGCCATTACATCTCTCTCGCGGTTACACCGCCATTACATCTCTAAAACATTTCAAAAACATTCCTTCATTTATCCGGACTTGAAGTCCGATCAAACCTGTCCGGATTAGAAGTCCGGTCAAAACCCTTTATAAAAAATATATTATCTTTGTCCGGATTACAAATCCGGACAACACTTCGTTTTCTTTGTCATCCGGTTTAGATTAAACCGGACAACACATAATCCAACCATTGACCGGTTTAAAATAATCCGATCAATACACCGCACAACACTTGAACGGTTTAGAAATAAACCGATCACCACATTGCCGGTTTAGATGATATCCGGCCACCTCTTGGCCGGTTTAGATGATACACCGTACAATGCATGGTCGGTCTAGTTATTCGGATTTCAATTCGGACAACACTTGTACGGTTTACTCATGAATCATCATAAAATGCAACCAAACTCATAATAATCAATTCCAAATGCTTATCAAACTGTATGTAAGCAATTCATATCCAAAGCTCTTAATACACTCACCTTTTAAAAGTTGAGAATCAAAACCTTTGGAAATCTTTCCTCTTTGTTCCTGTGCAGATTCTTCAATACTTGAGAGAGAATTTTCTAAATATGGAATGTGTGTATGTGTATACCTTTTTCCTTCACAAAAACTATATATACTTCTTATAAAAAAAAGTGAGCGGCTTCACTAGCCGACTCCCTTTTCCTTTCTTCTTTTTAAAATAATAAATCCATACACACACACATATATCACATATATATATAATCAAAATAATAACCAGACTATTAAAATTAATGCTTTTATCCAAAGCATTTTACTCACAACCAACAGTCATGAATTATATTATCTCCAATACCATCACATCATTACCATCATTTCTACTAAAGAGAACATCTCTAAATCCTCAAATCACCAAGAAGTGAGAACTCCAATCTGTTGTAACTCTAATAGTTATCATGGTAAGAGTTAGGCGATGCCAAGAACGTCCCACATTATATCCTCCCAATGATCTCCTTTGCATGATGTTCCACCCTTATATCCTYBTDCWCATTAATATGAAGTAGTTCATCCAAAGACAGACCTCAGTCACATGTCAGAGTGAACCTATTCATAATCCTCAAACCAATATCATGGTTCCAACATAGGTTTATACTCAAAACCTTTTATTCTCAAGAACAATCTGTTCTCCCAAAACAGTTTAAAACTCTTATTTTTCTGTAAACTCTTTCAAACTGWTTTAAAAACCCGGATACTGTTTAATTCTCTCCAAAACAGTTCCAACAATAGATTCAAACARCAACTTCTCAAGGTTGTTGAAGAACACAAATCTGTTTCATATTTATCAAAACCAGATTCCAAAATAACAACATCATAAAATTGTTAAAAACAGTTTATCATCTTATCCTCAAAAAAAACCAATATCAAAACTCAACAGTTGATACACAAATATATGAGGAAAATAGTTTCAAAACCACTCACAGCTTATAATCAACGGTAGTTTAAAAACTCACCTTATCCAACAGCTTTCTTGATGAAAATCACACAGCAAAAGCTTTATTCTTAACACAGAATCTTCAAGAACACCTTAACTCACACACAGGTTCTTTTCTAAGAGAGTGACAGTGATAAGGATAACCTTATCAAACTCTTCTTTAAATATCCTCACCTAGGCGGTGGAGGATTTTAATAATAAAACTTCAAAGGCGGTGAAAGCTTTTGTCCAATAGAAATAACTTTGGGCGGTGGATTTTGCATTATAAAATTCATGATTTCTTAACCATGAAGATATAAGCTTTAAATAATAGAATAATGATTCCACTCGAAGAGTTTATTACAATAAGCACCACCTCATGTATGTTTCACACCACATGTATGCATGTATAAATCATATATGTCATGTCATCTTTTCACATATATGCATGCACAATATCATGTTCACATATATAGTTCATGGATTTCTACTTTGGTATGCATATTTCACGTAATCCACATAATAAACATGTATAAATTACCTCAATCCCAGGTTGTCTCAAACCTGGTTATAACACTATGCCCTATGGAACACCTCAGATATCTCAGGTTCTTGCTAGATTATGACTTTAGAGGTGAAATGTTGGACCGAAAGATAAGAAAGGAGTGTCTGCATCAAAAGAAGCTTGGAGAAAATGTACCAGGTTTCATTAAGCTGAGCGACTTAGACTAGTTTCCTTCTTTGTAATATTGTCCATTCACTGTAAACTATATTCTATGTTTACTTTCAGTGATTATTCTTATATTTTGTAAGTTTAGACATGTACAGAAACTCTTGTAATATTTCCTTTGAAATTAATATAAGTATTTATGTGCATCACTAAAAAGATCCCTGAAAAGAGTAATAGGGACACAAGTCTATGAGTTCCAGTGTTACTCTTATATTCACTGACAATCTATAATTCAGTGAATATGCTTTCAGTTTCAGTTTCTCTTCTTTTAATTTTTCTTAGACTTAAACTTAAGAAAATTTTCTAAGTAAACACTAACTCATTGAAAAAGATCCCAAAACAGTTAAAAGGGATATGTACTTTATACGTAACTTTTCCTTACTGTTATTTGATAAGACAGCTTTTTTTATGTTGCCTTGTTATCATCAAATAGGGGGAGATTGTTGATCCTCTCTCTCAGTGATTTATTGATAATCCCTTTTACCTTATATGAAGTATTTATGTTTCGGTCTTTCAGTTCTAGCGATCATCACTGAGTCTGTTCAGTGATCGTTGAGAACATGTAATGTAAATCCATCGGCGACAGCGATACTTCAAGAAGACAAAACTCACACCAAAGAATCTTCAGTGAAAGTCGAAGAATGAAACAGAAGATTAGATACTAGAGGGTTCGTGATCTGAAGCGGTATTAAATGATTACAACCTGGTCTATACATGTGTGAATACTACCCAAGCCTCAGTGAATGCTGAAAAGACCTTCAGGTTATTCCAGCATTTAACGATCAAAAAAAGCTTGTTGAGAACGATTGTTTTTTTCTTGTCCTTATACACACAAAGGACAAACCCATACCCTTTCTAGAGCATAGTATGGTACGGAGCCGATTAGTTGACTCTACTACCCACCAACTCCATGAAAGGATGTCTGATCATGAATAGCTTTTGTATTATTCACTGTAGCATAGGACAAGTCCTTCTCTAAAGACTTGACACGTGTTCAAACCCTACTGCATTGCATTCAATGTGCATTTAATGCAATGGGTATAAATAGATGTTTTCTATCTCCATGCAGAGATATACTCTTACTCTTGAACCCTAACTTACGTTCATAAGTAAAAGAACACACATCTAAGAACACACATCTAAGAACACAATACGCTTATCTTCAAAAGCAAGTTAGAATCCATTTTTAGTATTCTAAATAGTTCTTACCCAGAAAGAACTTACTTTCTTCTAAGTCTTAAACARCAAATCATWTCTCTTTGCTAAGAATTAGTGTGTAACTTAGATTGTTTAGATAGGTTATCTTTACCTTATCTTTCCGCAAACAATCTTGTAAAATCTGTATTGATCCTTCTTTATCAATATATATTTTAAATTTGAAAAGTTTATTGTGTTTGTACCCCCCCCCCCTTCTACAAATGGTTATACACATCTTGTAGACCCTAACTGGACCAACAGGTGTATTTTGGACAAAACTTGATTTATCATCTTGCCAATCTTTATAGGATGTTTATATTGGTTTTGAAGATGAAATCCAAATGTTTACTAAGGAATTTAACAAACAATTGAGATTTGATAAGTTTAGTTTTTTGAGGAAGATAAAATAGATAGCCAGTGCATCAAAAACATGGGTTCGTGAACTTGTTGTTAACAAGACTACTTGTGAACGTCCCTCGTTGAAGTATAAACTTTTCAGAAAACCTCATGTTGGCCCGTCTTTTACGGCTCATGTTGACCCCTTTTTTTTACAGCTCATGTTGATCCATCTTTTACAACTAAAAATCCCCTTAGACGTAGTTGTTCGAGCACACAACATTTGTTGACTTGGATAAAATGAGCCACTAGGAACCAGCAAGACACGATTCTTTCTTAGGAAAAAGTTATAATGCACATCCATACGTTAATCAATTTTCTAGAAATGTTTCACCTTTACATATTGATGGTACATGATGTGAGAGGTGATGGAAATTGTGGATTATGAGCAATAGCTGTATTGCTGGTTTGAAAAGCGCAGATTCGTAGACAGCTTGCTGTTGCTGTCGTGGGGTCTGAGAAACAGCAAAACGCAGGCTGTCTTGCTGCTGTTGCTGTCGAGAGAACCAC
>NW_020201239.1:23312-66153 GCF_001531365.2 Cynara cardunculus var. scolymus | reverse complement strand
TTATAAAATAAAAACAAAACCATTTCAAACTCAAAGACTCCAACAGGTACATTCTGGACCTAAAATAATTTTTTTATATAAAAAAAAAGCATGGGGGTTTTAAACTCTTATTTTACATAATTAAACATAGGTATAAATAAGGCATACCTCGCATGAGGGAAAAGGACGGAAAAATTCCAGGTGTTACAATCCTCCCCATCTTGGATTAAATTTTGTTCTCGAAATTTTAGTTCACGTGAATAGGTGTGGGTAACGCTTCTTCAAGTCCCCTTTTGCCTCCCATGTCACGTTTGATCCTTGATGATGCTTACATTTTTCCTTGACCATGACAACCTTCTTGTGCCTCAACGTCTTGGTCTTGCTTTCCAAGATGGCTTCCGGTTCTTCCACGCATCGGTTGTTCTCATCTATACGAATTTCCGAAAATGGTATTACACTTTCTTCTTACGCCAAACACTTACAAAGGTAGCATACATGAAATGTATTGTGGATACCGGTCATTTCAGGTGGTAGTTCTGATTTGTAGGCTTGAAGCCCCACTCTAGCCAAGACTTTAAATGGTCCAAGAAAACGGGGACTTAGCTTCCCACGCTTTCCAAAACGGATAATACCCTTTCAAGGGGACACTTTTAGCATTACACAGTCGCCCACTTGGAATTCTATGGGTCGACTCCTCTTATCTGAGTAACTCTTTTGTCGGTCATGGGCCGCCTTTAAGCGCTCCCGTATACGCTTCACCTTTTCGGCTGTTTCCTGCACGATCTCGGGACCGGCGAATTGTTTCTCACCCGCTTCTAACCAACATACCGGAGTCCTACATTTTCGTCCGTACAAGGCCTCAAAAGGTGTCATCCCTATGCTAGAATGGTAACTATTGTTGTAGGCGAACTCTACGAGGGGTAGGTGAGAGTCCCAACTCCCGCCAAAGTCGATAATACATGATCTAAGCATGTCTTCGAGGGTTTGAATGGTCCGCTCACTCTGACCATCGGTTTGAGGATGGTAAGTTGTACTCAGCTTCACCATCACTCATCAATGCCTAAGACTAGAAGGATATTTCTATCCCAAATTTAAATGTAACAAACATGTCTGAATCATATCTAGAAACCCTTTTATTCCAGTACAATCTGCCTGTCTTTGTTGAGCAGATATAACACCTTCTCAAAAATGTCTATGCTACCTTGGTTAACCTTCACACGAGTCTCACCTTTTTGTTGCCAATATCGTGCGTGAATTTCATCAGAAAGACATTGAATTCCGCATACAGAAGCACTACAGGAAGTAACAGGATCATGAGGGGGTGTGAAGGTAGTTTCCTCCTGTTGCAGATCACTCTCTGCATTTGATATTGAGGGTTCTTTAGAGGGACATGGGGAACTTTGTATTTCATCTTCGCTGGCTGAGGTGAACACCCTTTTTTTCAACTCAAACTTGGGTTGTCTCTTCTTCTGTGGAACATGATCATGAGAGGTTATGGTGTTAGAATCATGACGCCCGTATCTTTTCACTCTGCGTTTCACTTTATTCTTCAGGCGTCTTTTCGTTTTACTTTGGTCTTTGACTTTAGGCTTTTTCTGACCCGGGATTTCGGCCTCAGAGGGATCTTCTTGTAATAAAGCTATCTCCTGGTTGTCTGATGCCACAACACCATCTCCAGCCCTTGTAGGAATAGGATTCACCCCAAATGCAACAAAGTAAGGTTCATCAACCTCTGCGTATCTTGCTTTCCGAAAACCAAGAACTTTGGCAACTTCCTTTGAAGAGTTGATATCTTCAGCCATAATGCTGGGATCCAATGCCAGTTGCTGAATGAATGCAAGTGTTTCAGCTGGTCGGAATTCTTGTCTGAACCCTTCAATCTGTTGCACCGTGTAAACCCCTCTAGATTGATACCCATCCAAATCAACTTCTAGAAAACTTTCCACACATGATGGTCGATAGGATGCAAAGAATACGCAGGGACAAGTCATTCCTATAGCAGCTCTATGGATGACCTCATAAACCGCTTCATTAATGGCTTTCACAAAAAAACGTGAACTAGACTGATTTGAATACACGCTATAGTTGGATTCAAACGGAAAAAAGTTTCTTTGGATTTAACCATCTATAGGAATTGTCGCCGAAAAATGAAACAAGCACATGACCTTCCTTCTTTGCTTGCCGGGCGTGAAGAGTTGATAGAGCTTCATGGTATATAAGACCAGGCCACCAAGAGTGGCGATCGGCTTTTGCCCAAACCAAATCCCCAATTTGAAATTGGTTCTCCATTAATCTCTCTCCGTTTCTCGGACTATTAGATGCTTAGATCGCTTTCTCCTAGTCCGAGGATCAACGTTTTGAACCTTCCTTTTCTCTCGATGCACGAAGCCCTTTGATCGCCGCCACCGCCTCAAAAAGGTGATCAACCTATGTATTTCTGCCTCTAGGTTTACTCTCGACTCAACCCGTCTGTATTTCTAAAACACCCCCATTTCACACTTTATACCGGGTACCAAACAACCTTGTCCACAAGGATTCTCTTAACCAATTGCCAACTCATCCCGAGTCGATAGGCCCAATCCTAAAGTGGCACTTTGCACCAAGGGTCCTTGACATGTCAAGGATCGGAGAAAGAAGTCTTCAAGTGAAATATTTAACCGACGATTACTAAAACTAGGAAATATCAAACAATACTAATTTATCCGGTGTAATTCCAAAACAAACCCCCAGTTACTGAAACTAGGCATTTATTGACTTCACCACACATCCCAAATTACTACTACAAATCTGCAGTCATAAACTGTAACTTCCTTGGTTGAGATGACAGTGTTCCACCAGATAAGGGTTGCACCCCTCAGCATTTGAGAGCCAAACTTCACTTTTTGCCCCTCATCGCAGTCACAAGCTCGGAAGGCTTGCTCGATTTCCCGAAGCCAATTCATGCACACCACGGGATCATCCGATCCCACGAATTCTGGTGGTTTGCAACATAGAAAAGTCTTGTAAGATCAAACTCTACTCATTTGCCTCGCCTCAATCGTCATTAACTCCTGGGTTGGGATTCCATTCCCGGTACCCCTAGATCCTCCAATAGTTATATTCTCGGCAACTGCCTCATGTTTACGGTTGTTAGCATCTCCATCCTCCAACAACTTCATAAAAAAAACTCTTGTTGTTGGGCCATAGCTCTGTTCATAGCATTCATCATGGTTCCCATAATTCTTGATTCCGGGGTTTCTTCTTCCACTATGGGGTTAGAGGTGGCAAGGTCGACTTAAAGAACGTGATCAATTCCGCTGCCCAAAGTGCTTTGTCTAGGAAGTACTCTTGCTATTACCGTACGTGGTGGTTGATCCGCAGTCGATTCCGTCACCCCATGACCTTCCGGTGAGGTATCTCGCCTACTCCGAGTGTTTACCATAAAGACTTACATCCAAGAGAATGAAAGAAGAGTTGGGAAGGAAAGATTACAGAACTAACATAATACGGCACTGTCACAATCATAAATTCTTGTAATAACAGTAAGTTCAAGCATGCTTATGTAACAACTTGTTCAAAATAACATTAGCTAAGTGGAATTTTGAATAGGTTATACATAAGAATTCTCAACACCATCGTCACTTTTCATGAATTATGCAACTCCGTTGACTCTACAACTCTTCTATCTTAAAAGATCTACCCACAACGCACAAATTAACAAATACAAATTCAGCTTAAGTCTAGGCATCTTAATCCTATACCTAGTTCGCTTAAACTAGCGCTCTGATACCAACTTGTAACACCCTAAAAATAACTATAAAATAAACCAAAAATATATATATAACGAGAACCAAAATCTTAATATAAAAAAAATTCGCCCAACAAAAGGGGGAATAGAATAGCATTTACAAATCAGCTACTGAGAAGATAATTAACAACCTACTAATCTAGATTATACTATATCAAGATTAAAGACGGGTGTTTCTATCAATCTCCAAAGATACTGGAACATCAAAACGCAACACTCGAAAGTAACAAGGGCTATAACTACAAAAGAGCCTTTCATGAACCAACGCTTCTCTCAACCCTTTTTGAGCCCCACCGCTAAAGAAACCTGATATACATGTCATATCAAGAAGAAGTGTTAGGCTTAAGCCTAGTGAGATCAAACGGTGAGACAAATAAGTCTATAAAAACCAATATATGTAATTATGCACGTAACGTAACTTTAAACGATGCAAGGTGAACAATTAATCCTAAATAACTCGAGATGGAGCCAAGACATCCGAAGATGACGGGGGAGACCCGATTTACCATTGGTTATGACGGAACACAAAGTAAGTCATAGATCAACGTTATAGAGCATCACTTATCAGTGTAAAACCTTCGACATCAACCTAAATCAGTCATGTAGTCAGTCGTGATCATAAGCTCTTAAGCTCTTTACCTCGGAAATTACATAATAATCACAATGCCTATTTCCGAGTGGGAGTGAGAAGGTGATTTGGAATTTACATAATGATCACAATGCCTAATTCCAACTCACACCACAATTCACGCCAAATACAATGAAACAAACTTCATACTTTAAAGCCCACTATAATCTAGTGATATGCTTGAATACATTATCACAGGCATAATAGTGCCTACTTAACAATAGAATCCTACGCGTGCCTTAACATAAGCAAAATAACCCCACTTTGCTAAAAATTCTAAACTAGGGGCATGAGGGTTTTAGAGTTTAATGCCTATTCATATTTAGAAACAAATAATTTACCAAATGGTTAGATCCATTCTTCCAAACTCATTTAATGCTTACGAACAAGATCTCTCATTGAAACTTTTATATGTTTATGACCTAAAATCTCTATTTAAATGCAATATGTAAACATTTAAAATTTATCGCATAAGATAAGCATGACGTATCATTCCCTTTGGTATAAAGCTCCTAAAAGATTAAAAGATTAGTATGAACTCACATAGCAGGATTTAGGAAAAATCCCAAATCTTTGAACTAATAGGCAGTGCCTGCTGCGGCTGTTGTTGGTCCGAGAACGAGCAGGCAGCGCCTGCTGTGGCTGTTGTTGCTCCGAGGACGCACAGGCAGCGCCTGCTGCAGTTGTTTCGGTGAAAAAGACGGACAAACAGCCCCTTTTGACTTGCTGTGAGATCCAAAGGGGCAGTAAGTTGCTGATTTCTTCCGGCTGGTGTGCGGCCCACAAGACAGCTCGCCGCTGTCTTCTTCCGGCTGCTGGTCGAGGCTCACAAGACAGTCCCATGCTGTCTCCTTCCGGCTGCTGTTCTAGGTTCGGTGCAGGCAGCCACGGACACGACGTCTACCGTTGCTGTTTGGCTGTCCGAGAAGCGACGGAGCAGTGCAGACAGCTCTCGCTGCTGCTGTTGGTGGTCTGCTATTTTATTTGCGAGGCACGGCAGCGAAGAGGCAGTCACAGCTGCTGCTAGTTTGGTGACGTGGTTTAGCAACAGCGCAGGTTCGGGTGTTGCTGGCGCAGCTCAGCAGGTTGCTGCGAGGAAAAAGCACAGCAGCGATCTGCTGCGAGAAGAGACACAGCAGCGCTTGGCTGCTGTCTGGTCCGGAGAAGTCTGTAGCGCTGAGAGGTCGTCGTCGGTAGATGCTAGTTTGAAAGGCGCAGATTCGTAGACAGCTTGCTGTTGCTGTCATGGGGTCTGAGAAACAGCAAAACGCAGGCTGTCTTGCTGCTGTTGCTGTCGAGAGAACCACGGAACAGCAAAAAAAACGCAGCCTAACTTGTTGCTGCTGCTGTTGCGAGACAGAAAAGGGCAGCGACTGCTTTCTTCGACCAAACAGCGGCTAAGACGGCTGAGACACAGCACAGCAGACTTGCTGTTTGCTGTTTGCAATGTGCAGCGGCGAGGAAGCGGTTGCTGGGGCGAACGGAGGTGGAACAACATCCCGGTAAGGCCACTGCCTGCTGGTTGATTCGAGAAGTACGCAACAGCCTTGACCACACTGCTGCTGGCTGCTGGAACCAAAGGAACGAAGAAATGAGGCAACTGGCGCTGCTTTTGTTGCGAGACAGCAACGCGACTGATGGTCCGAGGCAGCAGCCAGAGGTTTGGAGGAGCAGTCGTAGACGTGGCCGACGTAAAAAGGCTGACTCCGGGAGTTGCCAAATCTTCCAAAGGGCTAAAACTCAGAGAGAGGCCACCATCCTTCTTCCCCCTCAYGAACAGCAGCCCAGTCCTTCTCCCCCTACCTTTCCTTGTACCTCTTTTTCTTTTTTTTTTTAATGAATGCCTCTAACCCAGGTAAAACCCTTTCCCTAAAAACTAGCTCCACCTTCCTAGTAAAAGAGAAAAAATAGTAGGTAGGGAAAGTCTAATGATTAGGATCTATATACATGAGGTAATACCTCCCCCTATTTATAAAATAAAAACAAAACCATTTCAAACTCAAAGACTCCAACAGGTACATTTTGGACCTAAAATAATTTTTTTATATAAAAAAAGCATGGGGGTTTTAAACTCTTATTTTACATAATTAAACATAGGTATAAATAATGCATACCTTGCATGAGGGAAAAGGAGGGAAAAATTCCAGGTGTTACAGTCTTAGATACATATATGTCGATGATATCGAGGATGTGAGTTTGACCAACTTATCTCGAATAATTTACTCTATTAATTGTAACTAAATACTTAAATGAATATATTATGTATGAGGGCTTGCTCCCACGTACTATGTTAACACCTACTGACGTGGAGCCACAGTGTCCATGGTGGATGTCAAGTTCTCGTTATTTTCAAAGGGTTGCAAAGAAACAGACCTGTGCATTGAGTTCGTCAGTGCCGCAATCGTCTGACGATTTGATGGAATATATTGAACAATTGAATTGTAATATTCAAGAGACGACTGAACTTATTCACAATGGGAACGTCGATCCAATGGTTGCTCAAATGCACATAAAAAACCTACTAGAGCAAATTCAGCGCTCAAATGATGCCATGAAGGTATATATTTTTAATTTTTACTTATATATTATTCAAAATAATTTAAATAATCAATAGTTTCAGGTGCTTGGACAGTCTCAACATTTTCAACAGCCCGAACAGTATCAACAATTTCAACAACCTTAAATCAATCAAGGCTTTGAACATGAAAATAATTTCCATCAACCGAATACAACCCCTGGAAATGATGATAACCAAATTTTAATTTCAAACAAAATTATGTTGATAACACTGCATCATCTATAACCAGAGCAGACCCCCACCTTTGCACGAGAAACGCATCAGACACCCAATCTGATGGTAAGATCTTCGTATACGTCGTTACTTGATTCAACACCACCTACGTTTGACCCCGAAATGGAGGACTGAGTTTGACATCTTGAAATTATAAACGAATAATAAGCTAGAAGGACTCAAAATACCTCCTTTCGAATGTGAACCATGGGGTATGCCTTATTGGAGGACGGTTGGTTTGATACAATTGTAAACAATATTTATTCTTTTTATTTACAATAATGTTTATTTACTAGTTATTATTTTATTTTTCTGAGTCAAGTGTACTTTTAACAACATGTTGATACGTGGGCACATTTGCTGATGAAAAAGAGACCTGATAGGTTACGACATACGATGTTATGATCTCAGGCATTACAGTTTATTGCCCCAACCTGGACTACAATATCTTAATTTGATAGATGATAAAAAAAAAACTATCCGCCTTGGTGGTTAGTTGATATATGAAGCATTTCCAAATAAATATTAATTTATAATGATCCATTATTTTTTCTTGTAGGTAATCATCCCGATTCATATACAAAGATGTGATTGGGTTATGCCAGTTCTAGAACTAGAGACATGGGTGATCTGCATATATGATAGCATGATTGGGGCCCAACTCTCTAGCTGATTGTCTACAAAGAATTGAACTTTTGGCCTGTAATCTCCTAAAATACTTACATAAGATCAATTTTTGGCGTAAAAGAGGAAAAAAATGTGCCTCAAGACTGGAAGCTTAGCCACGTTTATATCTCCAACGTGCACCAAACTCGGGAGATTGTGGCACTTTTGCTTGTTGGTTTATGATAGAAATCATGGCTACTGGTGATATAAATTATATTCATAGTTACCCTGCTTACGACCTAAGGTACTTAACAGAACATCTAGGATCTCTTCTTAATGAGTACTACAAAAACCGTATTCGGTAATATATGAGAAAGCTGTGTATTGAGTATGAAGTTATACTTTTCATTACATTTATCTGTACATTTATCTAGTCATGGAACAATAAATATAACATAATACAAAACAGAAAACACAACATGATCATAAAATACCTAATAAAAATTTGTCACGTTGGTGTTGAGTTGTCATCTCAATATTGAGTTGTCACCTCAGTACTGAGTGTCACCTCAGTAATTTGGTATATATACCTCCCATATTCTAAGAAAATTTTACAACAATCAAATAATCAAACTCTCTCTACCAAGCATCAAAATCCCTCTACAGACAAATGGCTGGAAATGCGTCATCATCAAACCCTCCGTCTTCTCAAATAATGCCTACCAGGATGAAGCGGTCCATTGAAAAGCCGAAGCTGAAATCAAAGAGATATTTGACAAATGGTGTAGTAACAAGGCATTGCATTGCAAGATTAAATTATCCAAGGGATCGAAGAGAAGAAGAAAGCAGTAAAGCAACTACAAAAAGATTCAAGCTGATAATGCTAGTGCCACTGAACTCTGTCAAACATTTGAAGTAATGCAGGACTTGGTTGATGAAAAAAATTTCTAGATTGCTTTGTGTAAAGCACTTTATCTATAGGAGAATTAACGTATATGTTTAGTTTTATTTCGCGTTGTACACTAATGTTGTTGTTTTCGAGCCGGGTTATTTAGTGATAATTAATGTCTATGTTTTGAAAGTCTACTTCACATTTAATTTATAGAACTCAACATGCAAAATATCCAAAAAAAATACATATGCAATATAGTAATTTAATCATTAATAAAAAAAACCACAAATGACACATAATCATCTACTAGGTTTATTTAAATCAAATTTGTATGTAGTTGATTTTTTCAGGCTACTGGATGTCCTCCTAGCTGCTCTCATTGTCTCTTCATCCACTAGTAATGTAGTTGGACAATCACAACGATTATGTTCTTTCTTACTGCATCTATTACATTATTTATCATATACAACTTCTCCTTGGAAAGGACTATGTTCACGAGTACCTTGTCGATTTCCTCATTTTTTTATCCACATCAAGTGGTTTCACGGTCATATATTCAGCAGGATATTGCCATGTCGTGGGAGGATTAACAGGATTTAGTACCTCCATGTATGTAACTCGATAAATTTGCGTCGTGTAGTATTTTGTCGTCCAAAAATTCATTTCTAACATTCAATCCTCTTGCAAATTGTTATCACATGACCACATGGTAAACCAAACAGTTGTCATTTCCTACAACTAAAAGTCTATTGCAGTATATCAATAACACCATTCCTATGACCATCTCTTACTTCAAAAACGGTGCTTGTAACATTATGTGTTGTCCATGTTGCACTTTTGTTAATTCTTTTAATCACTTTTTCCTCCACCCACGGGGTAAGCTCCTATCCAAGTGAGGCTACATAATGTATAGCTCATTAAGGTTAAAAACATTTACGTAAAACAAATATGTAATTGTTTATATATTTACCTCTAACTTCGCGACGGTCGTAATACCATTGTTGCAGTGAGATGCGGAAAAAATAATCAGCATCGAGATCAGAAGACATCATGCATACCTTGACAAACCGTTTACGAACTCCACACTATTGGAATTCATGACATTTTGACGTAATCCAGCTAAATGTGATCTTCACCATTTCGTTTTGTCAGCATCGTCAAGTGTTTTTGTTGCAATGACTGGTAGAGCTGACGAAGCTCGGCTAACTTTTGTTCAAAATATTCCATCGTATAAGCTTTGCAGGTCCTCCAAAACATCTCTCCCAACAACTTGTATTTTTTTCACTCTAAATCGTAAATTCATTTCGAGATGTCGACAACAAAACATGTGATTCGTGGAAAGAAATACAGATATAATCTCCATGTTGATGGAAGCAGCCCAATCAGATATGATGCACAAATTTTTCGGATCACTTATGCATTCTTTCAACATGGATAAAAACCATGTCCATGTCTCCCCACTTTCACATAAGCAATAGGCAAAATTTGATTGTAACCGTCCATGCCAACTGCCAAAAATATGGTACCTAAGTAAGGACTTTCAAATAAGCACCGTCTGTTACAATCAGCGGTCATAAGTGATTCACAAATGATCGAATCTGTAATAATTGAAAAAGAACAAGAAAAATTAATAGTGTATATATATACATATAATTTCAATAAAGTCCTAATGAAAAGGTTCTTACCGCATAACCAATGGCGACAAATAAATGCTCAAACTGTGCCCTTCCAAATTGTAGCAATATATCAGGAGTAAGGAAGACGATTCCTCTAGGTTACCTCTTAGCAGGAGAATGGCATAATACTTTGCATGCCAAACTTGCATATAGCTAACAGAGATTTTGTAATTGTTCTTCATATCGACGATGATGTCATGGATCTTGTATACTCTACTTGTGTCATTCATTGGATCTTTCAGTATATGACCCAACACCTTCTTGTTTGCTTGACGGTGATTGGGATACACTTGCATTTGTAAACATGTGCGTAAATCCTTAAATGTACGAACCTGATACAACGTCGTACCATTAATTACAGTTGTTGTTATTCGCCATTCAGAATTTTTTAATATACATATTGCTTCGAATTTACATCGTGTAGAGCAGATAGTTTTCATCTGGTAACCCTCTTCAAGACATTTCAGTCCTAGGGCTAGTTTCAAGTCCTCTTTACTCTTGAAAATTTGGCCAACTTTCACTCGTTTAGAATGTTGATATTTGGGACTCGGTTCTTAAGGCTTCACAATAGGGACTAGCGTTGGTAATAGGTGAGGCATGCCCCAAAATAAATTACAACCCACCGGAGCACTAATATTACCCCTACCACGACCTTTATCTTCCTTCTCCCCCCCTTCTTTATTTCCTTTATCCGATTCACCATCAATACTATCTTATTATAGCCCCAGATATTCATCTGTATTGGGATGATACAAACAATCCCCCGAGACAGCCCCATAATAAGGATCAAGATCAACCTTATATTTCTCAGATGCATTTTCAGTGTCATCTAAATTGACCTCCTATTCTTCGGAAGAAATTTCAGAAATACGAATGCCATAAATAGATGATAGATCTTGGTATTGGTACATTGGATGATTTTTGTATGACTTATATGGAGTGTTGTACGACTGATATGGAGTTTCATACATCCCCTGGCTTTGAAATAGGTGATACTGAGATGGGTATGTTTCAAGTGGGGTTTGAAACGGTTGATATTGAGTTTGGTACGAATGATATGGAGTGCTAGGAATTGTCTCATCACTTTGGAACGATTGGTATGGAATGAGTGGAAATATGTTTTGGTTGGAACCCGGCTCACATTGGTTTGACACATGTTGAACGAGTGGAAGTATATACTGAGGTTGCTCGGCTCCATACACAGTGGCTGGAACTATCTCTTGGTTTGAGTTTGATTGATCAATTTCAACACCACGATCGCAAACATACAATCTTAGGGCTTGCGGCTAGATATCCACACCAATAACCAAAAAATGTCTTGTATCATTGGTGTCAAATAACTCGAAAATCGAACCAGATGACAGAGATTTATATGTTAACTTAAAACAATTTTGAAAATCAGGTAAGTTTAATTTTCTACCTAAATAATTGATCAAACCTGGAAATGTTAAGTATATCTGCAACAATACAACAACTTTTTGCGTTTCTGGAATATAATCTACCATGTTGTTGACTAACTGCCACGAACCTCCACAAAAAAACGTACTCTAACTTTCTCAATCACAGGTACAGATACTTGAGAATTTGGAGAAGATAATTTTTTTTGTAAAAACTGGATTAAAACGTATATATCTCATATTTTAGAAACACCTGATATATATAAGGGGTTGAGGAGGAAAAATTGAAAAATAAAACTGAAATGGAGTGTATTGGGAAGGAACAAACTAAAAAATAAAATAAAAAGGAAGAAGTGGGGACCTTACTCACCACGCACGGGCCGGTGCATAAGGGTGGGACCTAGCGAGCCATCACTCAGGCAAAAGTGTGTAGTCACATCAAGTCAGAATTTTATTTTATTTTGTATCCAGGTCCCTGTACGCACCATACGGTGTTAAAGGAGTAAAATAGGGCTATTTTCTTAAAGTTTTAAATTTTAAGGTTAAAAATGTAATTGTTTACATTTGTTAGGTTATTTTGGTCATGATCCCGGGTTAGGGGTGTCATTAATAATGATTAGGGGTGTCATTGGCCTCCCCCAATAACAACACCCGTAGAAAAAATGTGATTCTATTTAGACATCCCTATAAGCCTATATTTTTCCTTTATTTTTTTTATTAATCATCATAACTTAATTATTTTTCTTTTTATGTTTTCAACAAGTAATCATTAAGTTATCATTAATATTTTTTTTACTTTTCAACACAAACAAAATTATTATTAATTAATTTTATTTTTTTAACTTTATTTAAAGTGTTATTACTATTATTTGAAGTATTATTATTATTGTTCTTGAAGTTACAAATGAGGTAGAAACATAAACCTCAATTATCAGAAGATCCACTAGAGATAGAAGACCTCCAGAAAAGTATTCTCCATTAGCAAATTACTTGTTGTTGACAGAGAATGGGAAACCAGAATCTTATCGAGAGGCTTTGAGGATGAAAGATTCCATACATTGGAAGAGGGCCATGGAGGATGAGAAAGCACTGCACAACAAGTGGGTATTCAGGGTCAAAGATAAGGTCGATGATAGCAAGAGGTACAAGGCCAGATTGGTGGTCAAAGGGCTCCAATAGAAAATGGGAGTTGACTACAACAAGATATTCTCGCCAGTAGTAAAGATGACCATAATCAAATTGGTACTTGGTAGTATGGCTACAGAAGATTTACATCTAGAGCAGCTACATGTGAAGACAACTTTCTTACATGGAGACCTTATGAAGATATCTACATGGCACAACCACAAGGTTTTCTATTGACTGGTAAAGAAAATCTGGTGTGCAAGTTGAAGAAAAGTATGTATGGGTTGAAGAAAGCTTCAAAATAGTGGTAGTTGAAGTTTGATAGCTTTATGCAAGAGAGTGGGTACATAAGATGTGAGATGGATCATTGTTGTTACCTAAAGAAGTTTAATTCTTATTATATCATCCTTTTACTATATGTTGATGACATGTTGGTTGCTGGATCAGACATGCAGGAGAATAACAGATTGAAGAAGCAGTTGTCTAGAAAAATCAAGATGAAGAATTTAGGAGCTGCCAGACAGATTATGAGCATCAGCATAGTCAGAGATAGAGTTGTTGGTACTCCAAAGTAGACATGGCCAAAAACCGGTCCTATATTAAACAACTTTATTTTATTTTTTATTTTGAATTTTGAATTTTTCTGATAAATTTTTAACAATAATTTAATGTTATTCTAATACACTTTAAAATATGTAATTCGATCAATCAAATACATTTAAAAAATATGTTTTATTGTAATTTTATAATTGATTTTCAATCAAATACACTTAAAAATACGTTTTATTGTAAATTTCTAATTCATTTTCAATCAAATACACTTAGAAAGTTTGAAATACAATTAAAAATACGATTGTTTTGAAAAATATTAACCCGATCCCGGGTCGGGCCTTTTTTTTGATGAAAACCATAACCGGCAGCCTCAAACTGGACGGTCCCAAGGCAGTCGTGGTCCTGGTCCTCCGCCAGTCCCAGGCCAAGTCGGGCCCATTTAGCTATCTCTATTCTAAAGCTTTCCCAACGTAAGTACATCAGGAAAGTCTTAGAAGAATTCAGCATGACATATGCTAAGCCCAGAAGCACACCTCTGGGAGCCAGTTGAAACTCTCTAAGAAGCAATCTCCAAAGATGGATAAAGACAGGAAATAACTGGCCAAAGTTCCTTATGCTTTAGCAGTTGGTAGCTTGATGTATGTTATGGTATGCACAAGACCAGATTTTACTCACGCAATAGGAGTGGTCAGTAGATTGATGTCAAATCCAAGGGAAGAGCATTGGGAAGGAGTCAAGTGGTTGCTACGCTACTTGAAAGACACTTATGAGATTGCCTTATGTTTTAGAAAAAGGAAGGTAGTCCTAGAAGGTTTTGCTGATGTAAATTTAGGGGGGGGGGGGTTGTGATGACTCGGGGAAAAGCACTACAAAATATGTGTTCATCATTTGGGGTATGACCATTAGCTGGATGTCCATACTACAGAATAATGTTGCTCTTTCAACCACAGAATCTGAGTATATGGCCCTTGCAGAGGCTGCCAAGGAGCTTACCTGGTTGAAGGACTTCCTATCAGCGTTGGGCATGGAATAAAAAGACTCTGTTTTTCATTGTGATAACCAGAGTGCAATTGAATTTGTGAGAAATCCATTGTTTTACAGAAGATGAAACACATGAAAAGGATGTACCATTTTATTAGAGAGTTAATAAGGGATGGTACCTTAAGCTCAAAAAAGATCCTTGGTATAGAGAATCCAACATAAATGTTTACCAAGGTTTTTACAAGAAAGAAGTTGAAGCCATGTATGGCTTCAACTGGCCTTCTAGAAGCTTGATGGGAAGGCAAGGACTAGAAAGAGAGATGGGGTTTTACAAAGTACATGTTTTGGATGGCAGTAGATTAGTTGATCAACATCCAAGTGGGAGATTGTTGAGTTGTGGAGTCTGATCTACTTTGGCCTTATTGTTGCTAGGCAGCCTTATACATGGAGGCGATGTAGACTTTTGGGCTCTGGCCCACAAGCAGAATTAGGTCAACTATTATATATAAACTAGAAGAGTACTCGCGCAATGCAGCGAGATACATCTCAAATTTAATGTTTTGTTCTATTTTGTCCCTTGTCGACGGTTTTATGCGGTTTTGAGAAAAACGATAATGTTCTTATTTTGAATAAAATATAAATTTGAAGATATTATAAACTTTTGAAAAAAAAATATATATATCGATATTAGTATCAAATTAACTATTTAAAAGTTCTTGTTTTGTTGTGTAATTTCTTTAATTCAATTTTATTATAATTTGATTTAGGTCTAATAAGAAGTACTTTATTTTTGATTTAATAATGTAATTTTTTATAAATATAATAATTAAGTATTATATTAGAATACAATGGTTATCCTAATTATATTTTAGATTTTTTATATTTAAAATGAAATATTTATCATGTATTTGATTATGTTTATCTGCAGTTAGTTTCACGAATACAAGCATATAGCTTTAATAAGTTATACTTATGCATTATTTTCTTGTAATCTTGAATTTTGAGTAATATGCGTCAATAAATAGTATTTCATGTATAAAAAATGATTTTTAAGAGTTTTTATCAAATGCTTTATGATATAGTATAAATATATACCTTTGTAAGCTTGTAACTCTAAGCAGAAAGTGTGTGCAACAATATTTGCCTAATAAAAAATCTATCTAGTTCGTCGTCGACTAGCACGATCACCCTGCTCCTGTGAATCATGTAAATCCTTATGTTCTTGTTTATTTTCACATCTATATTGTATGTTTATTGTGTGCTTTTCGTTGTTATTAACGCAACAATAGTTTATGTTGGTAGTGAATTAAAAACATGAACTACATCAATAGTTCAAATAGAACATTAAGGTATTCACTTTATGAAATCAGATAGAATAAATCATAAATATTAATAATGACTCACCAGTTCGTAAGAAATTCCATCAACTTTGAATCATTTGAAATGATTCCTTCTCGATTCTCCTTTCCAGGCAACCCTAACAACATTTCCAAGTGGCTTCGCTTTGTCTCCAGATTCTTCATTGTGATCTTCGTCGTTGTTCAATGGCGATTAAGCTTGGTTCCCTTCTTCTTCTTCATCACCGTAAACAATCATTTTTCCTTTTCTTCCTCCATTCCCTAGCTTCAGCCGCCGATGGTGTCGGTCGTAGAGAGTTAGCGTCGTTGTCGGAGGCCAGAGACTTTCTGTCGCTCATCTTTGCCATGTGAGAGCTTATTGGTGGGAAGTCGCTTTACAAATTCTCGCAATTTGAAATTTAGTTTTACAAATTTGGTTATTTCTTTTAATATTTTAAAGAGGAAAAAGTTCCAAAAAAAAGTCAGAACTATGTAGAGCATCTCGAACGGCTTCCCCAATGAAGAAAGAAGAGATTTTGGATGATTTTTTATTCTAACAAATTCTTCTAGAGGTGGGTCGGGTGGGTTTGGGTGTACAAACCTAAAATCGGATCAAATTTTGGATATAGAAACGAAGCCACGAATTTAAGGTTTCGGATTTCGGTTGAGGTCGGGTTTTGGTATAGTTATAGTGCTAATAGTTATATATTTCGATCGATTTTTTAAGATGAATTCAATTGATTGAGAGAATTGATGAAATCGATAATATGTTTATAAATTATAAAAGAACACGACCGACTAGGATTTAGGCTATTAAAAAATAATTAGATAAATAAATATATTTATATTACATTCAAMATACATTTATATATCTTTCGGGTTTTCGGACGAGTTGGGTGGCCAAAAATCAAACCCAAACGAACTCAAATATCCCCTAAAATGTCGGGTTTCACATTGTCGGAATTCGGGGCATTTGAGTTTTGCACACAGCACACCTCTAGATTCTTCAAGAGATCTTCTAATGTGATTCTATATAGACACTTCTCTAAATCTCTATTTGTTGTCTTCACACCCCCTCTATAATTATTATGTAATTATATTTTTACTTTTTAGAGTAAACTATGATTTTCATCCATGTGATTTAAGAAATATGGCGATTTCGTTCCTATGGTTTATAAATTATTATTGTTTTCATTCATGACACTAAATATATAAAAACCATTCATTAATTTAGGATATTTTAGTCTTTTTGATTTACTTTTTTTTTACTTTATTAAATTTATTTATTGATCTATTTTTTGTTTTTTTATAATAAAACTAAATATTTTTTGATAAAAAAAATAATACGTAAAAACATTATATTATTTTGTTATTTTTAGATTTAAGTCAAAAGATAATAAATAAACTCTACAAATAGTTGTTTGTTTATTTATTAATAATTTTATTAAAAAACAATATCTGAATTATTAAGAAATGAATTCTGTTTAGTAAAAAAAGATTTATTGATCGGTCATGTCATATAGTCCTGAATTGGACATCCAATTGCTTCGATTTGAATTATCCGGAGAATGCCTTATATAGATATCCAATATATCAAAAAGATGGACAATCAAACCTATTTCTCGATTGAATRGAAGCCCAAAGAGGTGAATAGGGTCCCAAATAACGAGAGATATGTAAAAAATAGGTCCGATTATACCTATTCCTAATCCTAAATGGAATGTAACGACGTAGGAATCTTGTTTGATTAAAAAAAAAATGATAATCTCCTTGGTCCTCTCTTAATCATGGCTTCCATTAACCGGCTTCAAACTCGGTAAGCAGTTGGTATATAAGTTGTTTGTAGTCACCGGGGGTTCTCAAATCAATCCCAATTCTCATCAACTTCACTTCTCATAGACGATTTAAAAATCTTGCAAACACCGACGCTTGTGTATGATGGCAAGATCAAATTCGACTCGTGAAGACTGCAATCTCTACTTAGGTTAGAGCGAAATCACATACAAAACCCTCATATTTGAAGATGATCAACAGCAAACTATGATTCTCAGCGTTATTTTAGTTGGAGGAGTTACTTCGAGAACAACCCATTTAGAATTTACCCAAATGCATCTTTGTTATTGGTCATACCTGATTTTCTGTTTTTAGATGCAAATTGGTACGCTTTGCTACATGTTTCACACTAGCCTCTACATAAATCTTGGCGTTCGCTACAATTTCGTAGTTGGAAAAGAGCATGAACAAATCCAAGTGTAACTGTCTAATGGGAGTAAGATTTGGAGTTGTATAAACATCGTTCTATAATAATAAGAGTGTTTGCATACCACCTGTTTGGTGAATTTCCAAAGAAGAATCAGGATAACAATTCTAGTGTTATGTTTTCAACTTAACTGAGAGTATTCATTTGGCCATTCCCTACTAAGCATGCAACAACCATTGCGATAGATCATAATTGGCCAATGTTGCAAGGATATGGGTACAGAGTATGCCTTTTGATTTGTCTATGTTGTGAGTCCTAAATTCCATAAAGTGCATGGTACATTGGTATCAGGGTGTGCAATATATGTATATGAGCCAAAAAAACAAATCAATAGACGAACCAAGTTATCTTAAGTCTAAATTTTAGTGTGCTTTTACTTGGTATGTCTTGTCTCCATTCTCTTGTTGCCATAAGACCTAAGTTTTACTTTAGTTTTCATGCCTCTTTTTTCCTTAACAGAAAAGACCCAAGTCCTGGACTGCCTCTTGTATCCCAATTCTGTATTCATAATAACGAAGAGTGTGGATTAGTGCTTCATACCGTGCTATGTTCATTAGGAGGTTAGAGTTTTTGTCCTCTTGTTCTATTCCAGGACCTGGTATCTATAATCCAACAGGGTAAATACCAAGTACTTCCTCTCATCTCAGATGCCTTTGACGGTTACTGAATACCTTTGACCCTGGGAGACGTCTTCTAATTTCTCCTGCTGTGGTGCTTCACCTTTTTTGCTCAACTATCCATGTTGTGGCCCTGATCCTGTTTTTGGGGCTTAATTGCTCTTGTCAAGTTACATTATTGACTTTGCCATGAGGTCTAATTGTACCTGTTACGTGTGCCTCTGCCTAGGAACTCCAAATGAGTAATTTTTTGATGAGTGAAATCTTGTTGATACCTATTTTGACTAGTTGAGCTGTCAGAGTGTTAAATCAGATTGTTAGTAGCAAATTCAGTTGTCACGTCGACTATATTGTCAAAGGAAGCTTAAGATTGTGCTAGGAAAACCCTTTCGGGTATAGTACTATCAATGATTGGGACATTGACCAGATGTCCTTTTGTTGAACATCTGAAGTAATGAGCCCTTGTATTTTGTTTTGCTGACTCGTTGAGATGTTTTCCCTGACTATGACTATACTCTAGAGAGAGATGGATTTAGAAGTGAATGAGATGGTTGGCAGCTGGCCAATCTAGCCACAACCTTGCTTTCCAATATATGTGTGTGTATGCATGCTAGCTTGCTGAAAGTTTTCATGAAATTTCTAATAAGAAATTATCGTGTTCTGTTTACATTCTGCAGTAGAACAGATTCAGCACCAGAGAGTTGTGATCCAGAACAATCATAAAGAAAATCTTGTTGGCATATTGCATGAAACAGGTTCGAAGGAGGTTGTCATCTTGTGTCACGGATATAGATCCTGCAAGGTTGGCCATTCTGATTTTTCGGTCATATAATGATTTACTTTAATGACACTCCATTGAGAGATATTATTGTGTTTTATGCCATTCGTCATCTCTTCTACACTGTCAGTGTCAGCTTTCCCTCAGTGTTGTGCATATGTTGGTATTGGTGTATTCTATATGCTTTTGCTTGGGTGATATCTAAAGCTTTCTTTTCCTCCCCATTTTTGACAGTGCCTCTTCAAGTAAACATTTAAATTGATATTAACTTCCATAGATATTATACTTCTTTCGTGATTGAGTTTATTATACCATTTAGTTCCAAAGTGAAGTCCATTTGCATTTTTTGTTTTCTTCCAAATTAACTGAACATGGATTTTGGAAGAAGCAAGTAAGCGGTTGGTCTAAAAGAAGGTCAACCTATACATTCAATTAGTTTTAGATAAGAAACATGGGTTCTATACATAAATTTTATTTTAAATATAATTGATTCTCTCTTTTCGTCACCGTACCGACTTTCATGCTTCTCATACTTTTTATAAATCGACTCTTTCAGAGGCATAGTCACAAATATGATCTTGTGCTCTCAACTGATACCAGTCATATTGCATGACTTGATTTTGTGGCGATGTTAGGTCATGTCAATTTAGTTAGCATTGATCAATAATGCTTGTCAAAGGCTAATTTTCATAATTTTATTTCTACATTACAGGACAGAATTCCTATGGTGAATCTTGCTGCTGCTTTTGGAAATGAAGGAATTAGTGCCTTTCGCTTTGACTTTGCTGGCAATGGGTAATTTGATACAAATTGGCTAGAATTTCACAAAGATACTCTTCTAGTCAGATGATTGAATTGAATAACAAAAGACAGAATGTAAAATACAAGGGTGAGCTGCCAGACGCTCTCTCAGGCTTTAGCCCACATAATAACCAAGAAATCAGATACCCCTTCCTAGACCTTCCCCTTTCTTATTTAAACTCCTTCACATAAGCTAAACAGAATTTCCCGCCCAAACTAACCGTTCCCCCTTACCATCTCTGGAACCTTGTAGTATGACCCTGTACTACTCATCACTCATTTGTACGGCTAATACTAGGGTATAACATATTTTCTGTTTGCTAGTAATTTTGTTGCAATACAGATAGCAAATGGAATTTTATTTTTAGAGAGACAGAACAAACTTTTAAGCACACAAGCATACTGAAGAGAACACTGTCATATTATGAACTATGATGCCACATATACTCGTAGTGTAAAAGGCAGGAGGAAAGAACAAGCAGAGACAGTCATGCAAATTTGCTTTTGGAGCCAATCCCTGAAAACATAATTGTTGTCTATTTGCTGTCTTGTGATGAAAGGGGACGGCAATGGCATTAGTAGAGAGATTAATTCGAGTCTATTAACTCAGTAGGATGATTAGGATCAATATTTTAACTGTTATTAGGACAAATATTACTTCATCATTTAACTTTGTTATTAGGATCATTATTAGCTTAATTTGTTAGCATTTATATTTATTGTGATTTGTGAGGATGATTATTGTTAATATATAGCTATATTATTAACAGGGCTGTAATTCCATATTTGAATGAATGTATATATCAAGGGAGAACTCAACGTGGGGTTATGGGCTGAAAAGCAAAACTTAAAAATACATGAAGCAATCCTGCTTAACAGTATTATTATATAACGAAAGGAACTGAAATGGTCCTCAATTTGGATCATAGATGTTGATCATGCCTAACTTGCCACATATGAAGTCAGATCGAGCCTTATTAAAAGATCTAGGCTGTCGTGTCGAGCCAGCACCTGGTGTTTGATAAGTTAAGCGGGGACAGTCCCATTTTAAACTTTTAGTATATTAAAATACATTTGATACTTTAATAAACCAGTAATTTTGTTTCTCCAATTTTATGAAAATAGTCATCCATGTCTAAAGAAACTTGAACTCACAACCTAAAGGGTTAAGAAATGGAAATCTAATGATACTATAGGTAGGACCAAAGGCTTATTGCTACGGTAATTGTATATCTATATTTAACAATTAAAGCATATATGACAATGTACATTATATGCATAAATGATCACTTTGTAAGTTTATGTTTCTCATAAAAATCACAATGATTGAAATAAATATAATGTTGTTTCATCATCAGCCATGTGCCATAAAATATCAACATCATAACATCACTGATTCACCAATGTTATTGATTGGAATCTTCAAACCATGATTTTATGAAGTTAGAGGCCTAATTGGGTGAACCCTACATTAATTGACCAGTTTGCCAATTGCAAGTATTGCAAATAAACATAATTTCATCTTGGACAAGTAATGAAATTACAGGCAAAGTACTTGGGTAGTTATTGCAAATACAAATTTATAGGAAACACTTGCAAATAGTAGGTGTCTGCTCACCCCCTCCTCTTCTCATAATACCATGTCATTTTCAGTACTAGCTGAAAGAATCTGTTTGTTATTCTTCTTGTACTTGCTTCCCAAATTATGCTTAATATTGAATTTAGATGGCTCAGTTGATTGTGCTGACAGCTTGTTGATGATAACTTCTTTTGTTATGCTTTAAGAGATAGCGAAGGTTCTTTTCAGTATGGGAATTATTACAGAGAAGTTGATGATCTGCGGGCTGTGATGCAATACTTTGATCAAGAGAAACGCTCTGTGGCTGCAATTATTGGGCACAGTAAAGGTCTAAATCTGAAGTCACTTTCTTCATGTAGAACTAGAAGTGTATGCTATTTTGCAACCAGTCCTAAAGAGAGAAAATCAGAGCTTGATTTTGACCTAGTGTTTTGCAAAATACAAAATTGATTACTTAATTACCATCTGTTGATCAACATTTTCAATTTGTAGTGTCCATGATAAAGCTTAATGTGGTTATCAAATTTTTGACAGACGAATTCAGAATCTACTTTAAATTTCATAGGAAGGCTTACTTTTGTTGAGTTTGAGTCCTAAGAACACTGCAATTTATCTAAAAGTTGAATGTTATCACTTTTTACAAACTTACATTTTGTAGAGAACTTGTTTCCTTCGATACAAATGACTCTTTGATATCTGAAATGACTAATTTTTGCTTGTTATCATGAATAATTAAGTATTGCAACAAGCAGTCTTGTGGAGTGATCATGCAATCTTTACCCAAATCAAAATAATGGGGCCCCAAAAGGACTAAAACTTGAATGAGGTATAGAGTCAAGAGACATCACTTGTATACAGCTGAAGCTGGTATTTGGAAGACCTGCCTCCTCCTCTTTATCCATGTCAACTAAGGCATTTATCTCTTTTCCAACAGAAACTAGGCTAGTTCTTAAAGTTTGAATTTGAACATTGAAATTAACTTTTTGTTACATTGAAATCTCAGAAGAAACTGTTATCATTTAAGTTGGTGCAGTTTTCATAAAGGCAAAATGCATAGAACGATGACTATTTAGTCGTTGCCAACAAGAAACACCTTCCCTTTTGAGATCCTCTTCGCCCATGACAACAGGAATACCATCCCCCTTCCTTACATCTTCTTGATCTGGGTCTTCACGTTGCCTTTAAACCTCTCTCTCTCCTGGTGAAATGATGGAGAAACATATATTGGTTTCGTGATCTGTGTTTTGCCACCCTTAATCTGGTTTCGCGTTTGCATTTGATGTGGGTTTCTTATATTTGGATTATGCTTTGGGTTTTAATTCTTTAGATTAGAATATATAAGGTTTGATTTAGAATACATTGATTTTGATGTATTTTTGTGGGTTCTGTTTTTTTTTTTTTTTTTTTTTTTTTTTTGACAATGATATATATGGGTTTAATTTAGGGTTTTCGATTTAGAATATATGGGTTTTGTTTATCGAATTTTTTGAAGGAATCACACAAATTTATTAATGGGTGTTGGTGTTTGATGATGTGCATCTTCAAACAAAAAGTAATTTTTTTTTAAGTATATAATATTTATATACGACAAATGCAATAAATAAACTCACACGTCTTCCTCACCTTCGGTGAGGTTTGAACCCCTGACCTCCTCGGAGGCCAAAGACTACAATACCGTTAGGTCAAAGACCATTTGGTAACAAAAAGTAATTTTTGAAGGGATTTACACAAATTTGTTGGTTCATGGTGGTAATGGGTGGTGGTGGTGGTTTATGTTGAAGTTGAAGAACATCTTCAAACAAAAATAATGTGCGGTGGTAGTAGCCAGTAGGTGGTGGTGATACCATAATCATTCTCTCTAACAGTTGTCCAAGTTCATTGATAAACTTAACCTTACTCACCTGATTCAATGGTGGTCCTATTTTTCAACTCTAATCAATGTTTCCTATGTTACATCTCACACTAAACCATTGGGCTCTTTTTTTTTTTCTTCCCATAATTCATTATTAAATTTAAAATACTGTTATATTGATCAAAGGAATTCTTGCAGGAGGAAATGTGGTGCTTCTATATGCTTCAAGGTTTAATGATGTACATAGTGTGGTCAATATTTCTGGCCGATTTAATCTGAACAGAGGAATTGAGGGTCGATTGGGTAAAGATTACTTGCAGAGAATGAAGCAATATGGATTCATTGATGTTGCCAATAAAAAGGGTAAGCTTTATGATTTGTTGCTAACACGTTAACCATTGCTTTGTTATGTTACTTATGGTTTGGGCTTCATCGACGCATTGCTTAGGATCTTATGCACATCTTGGATCTCACCTGAACTAGTTAGTAATCAATTTTAGGGAACATAGAATATCGTGTGACTGAAGAAAGCTTGATAGACCGTCTAACAACCAACACAAGAGCAGCATGCCAACTGATTCCCCAAAACTGCAGGTTTGCAACTCCTATTGGTTTCTCTCGCTTCTTTTTCTGTTTGTATAATTTTCTGTTGTTAAACTCAAGCCGAATTGTACATTTGCTGTTCAATAATTATAGTCTATTGAAGGTTGTTTTAATAGACCAATAGCCAAACACTTGTAATGAACTATGTCGTTACAAGTTTTATGTCTTCAGATTGGAAGAAAATGAGACATGAAGTTTGTTAATAATATCTAAACCAAACCAAACCAAACCAAACTGAACGTGCCCAGTACATCCCACTTAAAATGTAAGTAGGGCCTAGGAAGTATAGGATGTATGTAACTGTGCCTACAGGATTGGAGACTAATAAGATCTAAAGTGATTTTCTGTAATTATTTATCAAATCAATCAAGGTTTTCATGTCAATCTAATTTTCTCGATTTTATTCTTGCCGCATACGTTTAGTTGGCTGAGCACTTGTAATAGTTTCATGGCAGAGTGGGCTTTGATTAGGAAAGAGCTTATGAAATGTGTTGACAACCAAGCACTTCCCCAATTTCATTACATTCAAGAGTCTACACCAAAGGCTTCTATTTTGTTGTAGAATGCTTTATGCATGACTTATAAGACGAATGAAACACACACACACACACACACACACCTTGACTTTGGTGAGGTTGGAACCCTTGACTTCATAGAAAGATTGGGTTACTGGATACCACGGGTTAAAGGCCCTTTGGTAGAAAAACACTTAACCTGAATTGGTTTTGACAATATTCAATGTGTTCTAATGTAGGAAGATGGTGGTTGCAGGGTGTTAACCATCCATGGTTCTGCAGATAAGATTGTAGGGATGGAAGATGGCCTGGAGTTTGCAAAGCATATACTCAACCACCAATTGCATATCATCAATGGAGCTGATCATGAATACACCTCTCATCAGGATGAGCTCGCTTCAGCTGTCCTTCATTTCGTCAAAGCCGGTTCCAATCACGACTCTCCCGCTTCATACACACAAGCAGCGGATAAGTCTCTACGTTCATGCTTATGACTTGCTTTATCCGTTCGGATTAATAGTAAGCCCGACTAGTACAATCGGCTATCACAATGTTTTGAGAAGTCAAGTGTGGCTAAGGAGTTGTATTAGTTCAACACAATTATAAGCATCAGGAAATGTTCAAATCACATGATGATATTGATAAATCTTATAATTGCAACTCCGAGGGGTAGCTCAACCGGTAAGAAATTGGTTTTATTTCCGGAGGGTTTATCTAACGGTTAACCTGGCGGTACCTTTGATAGCTCTAAAGATTTTTACGCTAGGACAAAACAATAAACTCTTAGCCCGTGCCACAATATGCAACATAGTGGGTCCACCCTTGCTCATTGTCCTATGTGATATCTCATAGGCATATCGATCTATATACTTTTTTCCATCTCAAAATAAGTGTTCATATTTCTATTTTGATATATTAAAAAATTATTTAAAAAATATATCCTCGGAGAAAATATTTCTCAAAATGGTACTAAAAAATAGTAAAATAATTAGTTAATTTTATACATATTAGTTATTTACCATTTACAATCAACCCCTACTTTTAAACAATGACATTCTGAATTGTAACTTTCAGCAACATTCAATTTTAAACATCTCAAGAACCACCACCACCAACATATAGTGGCTACTTGAATGAAACCTAAAATATCACCATGAATGGATCAATGGAAGTCAGATAAAAAAACACATTAGCCATAAGGCATCATAGTCTCGCATTTTGCTCAAGAAAAACACGTTTTTGCTTAAATAGACACTATTGCAACCGTCTTTGTGCAAAAAGCTTACAAATTGAATGATTCGACTCTATTTGTGGTCTGTGATGCAAAATCCAAGCATCCATAGCAAAAAGGTTCAAATCCCTTCATCTTAAAATACACCATGAACACAAATTAGAATCAACTAAGGGCTTAATGAATTCACTTGAAACAAAACCAATCCACAAGCACTTGTCCGGTTCCGATCATCACATCAACCCAGTGTCGCAAAATTTTACTTGGCAAAAACGTCTAAACGACAGCACACACCCTAATAACACAACCATTAATCATCTTCTTCACATTCTGTCTTCTCTCCTCCTCGGGGCGCAAGTGATGATCTCATCAACTCTCAGAATCATTTCTGCGGCCTCAGTTGCCGACAGCAAAACAGCCTGCTTCACTTTAAAAGCCTCTGATATTCCAAGCTCCCCCATGTCTCCAACCTAATAATAAACAAAATAAATAACATAAACAAAACAAAATCTCTATTTCCGACGCTTTTTGCAGTCCCTGCTCTACGGTACTCTTCATAATAGAGGATACATCCCAGTCTCCATGTCTGGGTGGGATATACTCGTCTCGTTTGGTTCATAGATTCACATAAAACTTCAAGGGCTATTTTATTACATAACCTTTGGAAGTCACCTTTACGAACTATGCTTTTGCTGTTTCTTTTCAAAATTTTACCGGGGAGGCAGTTTAAGGGTTATTTAGTACCCATGATGAGTTTGACGATCTGCAATCAAATAGCCACCCATCCCCATGAACCTTTTCAAATACTTCATTCTTCAGCATGTCTCGTGAAAAACACAACATTTCAATTCGTGTGAACTTGCTAAAGTATTTTTTTCAATCAAGCATTTATTGATATTGATTTTGGCCCACAATCCCCAACTTTCCATTATTAACGAATATTGATTTCGTCAAATAGTCAATCAACTTGGTCAAATAAATAAGGATAAAACTTGAATGATTTGCAATGCTACAAAATATAAGTATTTGTTTTACTTACAGAGCCAGTAATCACATCGATCCCTGCGTTGCTGTTCTCTTTGTGGTGTTCTGCACGAAGTTGGGCGATCAATTCGGCACTGTCCAAACCAGCATTGTCGGCAATAGTTGTAGGGATTGCAAGCAGTGCCCGTGAGAAAGCATCAATAGCATGAGATTTCTTCCCAGGTGTTTTTCGGGCCAATTCATCCACTGCCTTTGCCATCACCATCTCTGGCCATCCACCGCCAAGAAGAACCCTACTATCATTTACGGTCTGAGACAGCACACATAAGGCATCATGCAGGGATCTTTCTGCTTCATCAAGAACATGAAAACTGAAAGGAAAAAAAAAGTTGGCTGTGATTCTCATCATACAGATTATGCTTACAGAAATATACTCTTCTGCAAGAATACATATTCTTTCAAATATTGGTGCTTATAAAAATGAAACTGTAGACATGATGAAATCTAGAGATCGTCCACAGCACTCTTAAGAACCACTTATCAGCCACCTTATGGTCATCCAAATGAGGCTTTTTCAATAAGTTCAAAAAATTAACTGTCTTATAAGCTAGCTTATGGATGCCAAACATGGCGAAAGTAGGTTGTGGTGTCACCTTTAGAATAAAATTTCATCCAAAATATGTCCATAGATGACAATAGGTATGATGAAGGATTATTTATACGGATATGTATCTAGTAGTAATATCTTTCAATTAGAAAGATTATTGTTAAGGATGCAAATGATAGAATAAGAACATGGAGGATTAAGTGATAGCAAAGCATGCAGAGTCTTATGCGACTGTAAAATACAACAAAAGGTTAAAAAAAAGTTTTGTAGGGATCCAAACATAACCAGTACAGAAGACGAGTGCAGAAATATGGATGGTGTGATGGATGTGCATGCATGCGAGAATGGTAGGATAAGAATTGAAATTCAGGAGATGGGGGAAATTAAAATGACGAAAAACTAATGCAGAACTCCTACAGATGGTTTCACATCTCCAGCATAGATCTTTGGTAAATATCTAATGAACCGAGGTAAGGTAAATTAAGATTTCGATTCCCAGTTTGACCCCATGTGACTACAATAATAATATGCTGTGATGGAAGCTCATACTGAGATCATTTGCAGAAACTCGAATCAGTGTAAATATGGTGCGAGTAAAACTAAGAGCATCTCCAACAGCTGCTCCAAAAATGAAGAAAAATAAGATTTTGAAGCTTTTAGACTGGCTCTTTTTTAGCTCCAACAGCTTCTCCAAAATCAAGAATGTGGGTAGGAATTTTTCTACAAACTTGGAGAATCCTCTTAAATTGAATAGATGAAGAGAGAGAATGACTTTTATATTATTGAATATTTTAATGATATAAAATGTTGGAATATACAAAATTAATAACCAGTTGGAGTTGAATATAACTTCTTTTTAGAGATTTTGACTTTGGCTTCTCCATTTTGGAGAAACTGTAGGAGATGCTCTAAAAAGTTACTAAATTCAAAAGGGGAATTATATTATCAAAATAAAAACTATAAAAAGGCGAAACCATACCTTGCACCTCTCAAAACAATGGTACAGGCCTGTCCCATTTCAACACCTGAAAAGTGGATCAACTTATCCTCACCAATCATAATTTCTTCAATGAGCTTGCAGTGCCCAAGTTTAACAGATTCTGGATTGTCAAAGGTCGACGCAATTTCACCACCAGTAACTAAAGCCAGACGCTCAATGCCATCAAAATCAGCATGCTCTATTGCGAGAATTCCTGCATCTGCAAACAACTCCTCTGGGAAATTGTAGATTAATTGTCTGTTAACAAAGCAGTTGATACCATGACCGATGATCTTTTGCACCTTCTCCCTCATTTTTTCTTTTTCAGCTCCTTCAATTTGAGCAACCTTAGCCATTGAATCAACACGGACACGTGCTCCGTAGATTTTCACTTTGTCAGTATCCATTGCAGTGTTTGCAACCAAAATGTTTGCATTTTCTATTCGTTTAGGTTGCCCAAGACCAATCTTTTTGTCTAGAATAAATCTGCACAAGCAATATAAATTATACCCAAAAAGATGTCCTAAGAACCATGCAGTACGTTATGTTTAGTTAGACCATACAGGAAAGCAGAAAAAGATGAATGCCTTATTGATTCTTCTTTGAAATTTAAACTTGTACAAAGTGAAGAACCAGATAAATAATAATCTTTCTGGATAAAACATATACCTTCACAATTTCAAACCCATAAGTCATAATCACACAAGCAGTATGAGCATATAATTAAATCAAGAAATATATTCCATGATTACATATTAGTCAAAGGTACAAAAACAATCATATGTTCATTTGTGACACATTAAAATTCATTATAACCTTTCAAGTCATGCTCCCAGATAATTGACCTAACCAATTCTACATGAGCTATTAATGGATCCATGAACAAATACAGTGTCAAGTATGCATTACCTCCCGTTCATGATTTTGAAAATTCATGCCAAACTATTTTTAAATTTGAGAAACCAAGTATACAATAGAAAATATTATTGATGTTGAATTGCTGATCTCATGATATTTAGTATTCCTTCGTACTCATACAACTATATGCTAGTTTAATAAGAAAGTGATCTAGCAAATTATGTGAGATAACCAAAGAGCTCACAGTACTTGAAGGAAACAAGAACCAGCAGGTGGCAACTTCTATGCTCCATACCAAAGGGCCTTTGGCCTAGTGGTATGCGAGTCTTTAGCCTCCTAGGAGGTCAAGGGTTCAAACCTCACCAAAGATGAGGAGGGTGTGTGAGTTTATTTGTTCTATTTGCCGCATATAAATACTATATACTTCAAAAAAAAAAAAAAAAAACTTCTATGCTCCATTGCTGTTGCTTATGATGGTTATGAAGATATCACACTCGATCAACAGAAAGGGGATCATATGCATAACAATAGTTGCCTTTCATGTAAGTTTCCAAAAGCAATGAAATCATATTATTATGTAATGGTATTCTATAATGTGGATATCATAAAGTATCTTAACATGGGTTTTAGAACAAATGCTCCTCCCATCCCATCAAAAAATTAATGCTTAAACTGGACACACCTTTTATAGGTGTAATTGACTATCAGTCGAATTTCTGTCTTTAAAAATGACAAAACATGAGAATTGGTAGACCAAAATCAAAGCATCTACTAGTAATAATGGTAGGCAAATAGGTAATTGCAGCACGAAAGTAGGCCAAGGGAAACATCAAAATCATCCCAAAATGAGATGTGATGCAATTATCATATAGGGGGACTAACAATTAACAATACGAAGGTAAAATGAGAATAGGATCATAGAACGAACCCCTCATCCAAAAAAGAATCCTTTAATGACCCCCCGGCCTTCTTAATGATCTGGATTGACTCCAAGTTTGTGCTGCCCTGACACATGAAAGAAAATTATCAGGAAAAAGGATTTTAAAAATAAATGGACATGTAAATTATATCATGTTATTGCATGCATATCTTTTGATATAGTTTTGGACAGGAACTCCAATAAGTACTATAAACAACTCATCGTGATCAAGTCACCCCAACGCAACTACCGACCAACACACTGGAAATCCAACAGACAGTATGCATCATTAAGAGCATAAGGTCTTTGACTTGTATAATAAAAATACCTAGCAGAACTCTTCCAAAAAATGTAGAAACATAACTACTTATAAATTTTGGTTTTTCATATCTGAAGGTACTGAAACGCTGCATGATTTTCAGTTTATAGTAAAATTTAAAAAATAAAAAACAGATCTTACAAACGCCTATTTTACCCTTACATTCATTTGCCACAACTTAACTTCAGCAAAAAAATGGCTTATATATAAAGCCAACCGCGAAATACGGATCCCTAGTCAATAGATGTAAATATGTTTCTTAGGTGGCATTTTGGTACATAGACAGTACTGCACTAAACAGGACAAGATAAAGATAAAAGGACTGGACATGACATGACAAGTTGTATTTCTAGTGTTTGGCACGATTAGGATTGGACAGGACTAGGCTGGACAAGTTTCACGTAACTATTGTTTAGTGATTTTATATGGTGGTGAAAGATGTGGTCGGCAGTGGTGATGGTGATAGTGGTGGAGGTAGATGTTGTAGTAATCGGTGACTGATCGTGGTTGTTGAGGACGAGAAGATCGTGGACGATGATGTAGGTGATGGCCGATATGGTGTAGGTAGAGGTGGTGATGGACGGTGGTAGTAGTGGTAACCGATGGTGGAGGTGGCCACTAGTGGTGGTGGTGGCAATGGTCAAAGGTGGTTGTGGTGAAGGTAAAGGTGGTGGTTGTGGAGGGCGTAGAGATGGTGGCAGCCGAGAGAAGCGGATGTGGAGGTCGAGTTGTTGGTTGTGGATGTGGTGGTTATGGAGGAGGTGGAGGTGGTAGTGGTAACCGATGGTGGTGGAGGTGGTAGGGGAATCCAATGGAGGAGGTGGTCGGCAGTGGCCGCTACCAGAGGTGGTGTTGGCAGCGATGGGCAGTAGTGACCATTAAAAACAAATACCATATCAAGGTTATCTCAAATGCGGGTAGATTGGTAACGTTTAGTTTTGATCCATCTTGTTCCACCTATTTTGGTGTTACAGAAAAGCACGTTTTTGTGCCATCCAATCCCACCCCGTCCGTGTCTCTGTCCCATGTCACGCCAGACGTGGAACAATGAGTTCTCATCCTCTCCTCTGTCGTGCCAAACATGGAACAGTGAGTTTCGTCCTCTCTAGTCATGCCCAGCCTCATGTACCAAACGCAGCCTTAATGAACAAGATTATCTACACATAGCAAATTCTATGGTGTTTGATTGCCTAGAGGGATTTGAGCAATCCTTATGTGCAAGGCCTTTAGTTCATCTTCGGTGGGATGCTCAAAAAATCACAAGCATTCCAAGTGCGAGCTTTGAGTCCCAAGTTCATATTTGATCAGCTATCTTGTCACTTTTACAACAATGGTCCTTCACCAAGAGTCTTATCATGGTATATCACTAATTTTAAGCTTTTGTTAAAACAGAACGGTATACTGATGCTCCCCCTCACCATAGAATTGGCACTATGTAAAATGGTCATGTGATAATTCATTCATTTGGTATCTGATCCATCATGATGCATCAATCAGATTGATTTAATCAGCCCCAGATATTGTTCATTGTGGAATTTTTATCCAGTTTAGTAGAAACTTCAACAGTAAATCATTACAGTATGCCTTCAGTTGCATGGTGATAAAAGAGAGTTTTACTAGATAAACTGATCAAAGTCTCTTAAATTAATCATAGACACCTTAGGTTAGGGTTACTTTATAACTTGATCAAGGTCTCCTTGATTGACTTTGGACACCTTGGGTTACTTTATAACTCGGTTGTTGTAGTACAAATACTAACAACAAAAAAAGACCTTGTGCCTAAAGTCCGAGTTTTTAAGAGAAAATGTTAGAGAAAGTGAGAAGTGGGGTTTTCCATCATCTAGTTCCACAACGACCAACAAGTATCATCATAATACAAGTGACTTCTATAAATAAAATAAATAATGTCTTATGCACTTGGTTTATATACGACTTTCCAGGATTCAGATGCATGGCATACTTCACCAGTGTTTCAACATTAAATTTTCCAGGTTTAAGTACTTGTGGTTCATATTTAATATTGTAACTACATGAAACTGCAATGATGTTGAAAAAGATGCTCTAAAGTTTAAATGATATTGAATAAGATATGCAATAGCTTTCCAGTGCATACAAAGTATAAACTACTACTCACTTTTAGCCTCATAACAGCATCAACAGCCAATGTTGCAAAGTGTTCCTTGTCCTGTGAAAGAATTTTAGAACTCAAAGTGGTCATTGCAATCTTCATTAAGTCTGATCTGAATTTCTCTGCATGAACCAGTAGACATAACATTAATATGCAGGGTACATTTTTAATTGGATGGAAATAATCAACTGATAAATAAATATTAATTTCATTTGTGCCTGATACCACATATTACCATGTAAGCTGAGATGTTATGAATCCTTAATTTCCTTATAGAGGCTAATAACATGTTCAATTAAAGTGACATAAAATGTAACAAGTTGTACAAAGCGTGAAACTACAAAAATGTGAAACTTTAACATAAATATAAACAATCAGAACCTGCATCCTCTTTGTTATCCATGACCCTTTCTAACAACGCACTTCGTGCACAGTCAGCAGCCATACGATAACCTGAAAGTAAGAGCAAGCATGACATACCTATAAGAGAAGTAACACCCAGCATATCCCTCTTTCAATACTGATACGAAAAAAATTGATGATGTGACATTCATGCACAAAGCTAGTGGCCTTTATTTTGTGCTTGCAATGAGAGCTCTTGCAACAAAAAAATTAACTGAGATAGGACTTCCTGAATATTAGCATACATATCTGATTGCCTAAAATAATTCAGAAGTTCCAATAACATACTCATATATGCATGCTCTACTTACCAGGCAAATAATAGCTACATGTTCCTTGTAACCTATGAATCTTCCTGGTCCAACAAACAGATTAAAGAGGTACCACTCAATTAAAAGCCTTGACACCATTAAGAAAGCTAAGTTTTTTGTAAACACTATCCTGCAACTTTACTAGTAACATATTTGAAGAAAAGTCATCCTAGGAATCACGTACTCAACTATCATTATCAACATTATTACTCTCGAATAAGTTTTATTCTGCACATAGTCCTAGAAGAACATTTTAAAATACAGAAGTTTCAGCTACTTTGGACTAAGGTTTTAAGCATCTTGCATTTATAATCTTGAGCAGAAATGGTTACAGGTTTAGTTGACATCAAAGCTTGATGAGACTAGTCTTAAGCATGAATTTTCTCCGATGTTTGTTACTATGATGTTTGGATATTTCCCTGGAACGACCACAAATTAAGTTCTTAAAAAAAGAAACAAAAAGAAACCCAAAATCACTAAGCTCACACTCTGATTTATCAACAGGGATGCATTCTAATACATTGAGGAGTAAAATGAATCTGAAAAAGTTACAAGAAACTAACTGGAGAAGAGAGAATGATGTATATGAGAGATGGAGTGAGAGAGAGAGAGAGATTTAGAAATAAAACAAAATCAATTCACTAATATGAAGCGTGCTATGCTCAACAACGGCATCTATATGTGAATTCAGTGCAAAAGACAAAATGGAAGAAAATTATTAAATAAAAACTCCAGCAGAAAACTAAAGTGATCCTACATGAAATTAATGTGATAAAGCCTGCCCCTCATATTAGGCTGACATATCTTCATGGCCTAGACCAAAAATTAGTGTATATGTATCAATACTAAATGTTTAATTCATCCTCAAATGTGGTACCACCGAGGCCTGAATATTTCTCAATGATCAAACTCATCATGTCTTAATGGCCTAGAACCCAAAATTACAAGGCGATATTCATCTATCCAGCTATTATAAACAAGGCTCGAACATCCTGTTCAACCAGCGCCTTGGAAACTTATATTGGAACCTCTATCTACAACAACACTGCTATCAAATTGAAGACATGGGATCTAAAAGTTGCCCATCTTTACAAATGGTAAATAAAGCAAGAGAAATACACTTATCTAGTACACATGCTTCCTTAAATTGGACTAATTCATGCAGGACAAGATGAAGAAAAGAATCTTAGATAAAGATCATAGACGTATCGAGGATTCGAAGAACCACTCTGCATAACCCTCGGATTTCTTCACATTACAACAAAAACTATATATAACTGAAAGAGGAACCCTTAAAACTAAATCCCAAACGAAGTAGTCGAACCTATACGTAGGCTCAGATAACAATAAAAATATACTTACTTTTGCAAAGTGCAAAAAGCTTAAAAAAACATAACGAATAAAAAAATAAATTCAAATTCCTATCATCCCTCCTTTCCCTTTGAAAGAGTCACCTTTGCTAAAGTAAAAGAACTACAATGCTATTGAAGGTCCTGATTGCATCCAAGCTATCAAACTTTTCTATAGTAATTTAAGTGCATTGTCATCAGAACACACCACTTAACCAAATGTTATAGATGGCCCCCAACACAAGTTCCTGTAATCTGTTCTTCTGCAACATCCAACAATTACTACAATAACGGGTTGTGGGGTACAGTTAGGAAGAAAAAAGAGATCAGAGATAAAAGAAATGTCTAATGGGCTAGAATATGTGGTAACGATGTCATTTGTCTTGGCATAAGACAATTCAACACAGATCCACGACCAATGTGCATGTTGTTTGAACGATATAAATTGTATGCACTAGCGCTAATCTTCCTGGCCACATCCTCAAACATGCACCTTCTTCCAAGTACCATGAGGCAACCTCATGATATGATCATATGAGGTTGGAGCAAAACTTAATAATTCTCCAAGAATAATTGGTCAGTATGACACTCATCAGCTGTGGAATTGCAGTTACAATCATTAAACCAACTGTTCTTCGTATTTCCATCCACAACTCATGTGTGTGGTCAGCAAAAGACTTGAAGTCTAATTAGTTCTATGGGTAGACGGGAGTGCGGGACCACAGGAGGAGAACCAAGTTACTTCATAGTCTAGGCTGATGACGTATGTAAGGCTTGAAATCACTCACCCATAGAACATAGTGCCATGTGTTGTGATCTCCGACCAAACAATGTAATAAATCCTCAAGACTTCTTTTAACCATCAATTTGGTGATGATATGTAGTTAAAAACTTAAGCATGGGATGAAGCTTCTTCTGGAATGCTATCCATATATAACTCCTAAACTTGACATCCCTATCAAACAAAATGAAGAGCAAAATGCCACATGAAATAAAACCTCTTCAAAGAGTAGCTTTGCCAAATAGGGAGATTCGGTGTTTATGTACAAGGGACGAAATGACCATCTTTGAGAACCTAAAGATCACCGCAACTGCAGAATCATAAACCCTTGAATGTTTTTGGCAATTCTAAGATGAAGTCCATACTAAACCTTCCCACCGCTAATTGGGGAGGTGTACAAACTTATGTTCCGATTCTTAGCCTTTGCAGTATCACACTTGTGGCATTGGGCAACAATTCCTGCACAAGTTTATTTTGACTAATTTTAGTTTATCTTGTTCATTTATGTCTTCTTAGTTTAGTTCATATAAGAAATGTAAATGATTCTTAATCCTTTTAAGGGCCTAAATACTTCATTTAGGATTCAGACTTAACAATTGTTTTTAGTTGTATTGTAATTTATAGTGCGAAACCAAAGATCTTAAATGTGAATGATCCATGGGATTCAAAGGGTTCAAACACCAAGTTCATTCTTTTATTTTCCTGTCCCACATCAATAATGAATGTGTAAATACAAACACTTTTTTCTACTTTTTTGTGTTAAATGTGGGATAAGTTCACTATTTAACGATGTAGTTCCAATATGATTTGGTGTATGTAATGTGTTCAGTTCATCAGAATTGACTATTGAATTCATGTTGTATTTTCAATATTTCATTGCTGCTGTTTATATTGTAGGTAAAGATAGCTCATATGCAGTTGTTTACAGGTTTTGTGCAACAGGTGTGAACATATCCTAAATATGCATGGCATCAGCCAAATGCACATTATGACATGTAACAATAAAATAACATGGATCAACAAAAAGAAATTGATGATGTAACCTGATATTATTGTCATTGGATGAATCTTTGTGGCTACCAACTTCTCAGCCTCCCTTAGAAGTTCCCCAGCCAAAACTACCACTGAAGTAGTCCCATCACCCACTTCATCATCTTGCACTTTTGAGATGTCTAGTCATACAACTAAGGACTCTAACAACACATTTAAATTATTTTACCGAAAATTCACAATGCATAGTACCCTTCTCCACCTTAATGATTCAATCGTCACCAAGTTTTAATAGCGCAAGACAATAGACAGAAAGACTATTTCAAGGATACCAATAAGGACCTTAGCAGCAGGGTTGTCAATATGAAGGGACTTTAAGATGGTGGCACCATCGTTAGTCACCGTGACACTATGTCCTCTACCTGTTGATTGTAATATTTTATCCTGCAAATTTTGAATAATCAAAATGATTAGTTGGGCAAACGTACATACAAAAAAGGAGAAGCCGACATTGCACTATATTTAAGAAACATGATGAAATATGGAAGGAAGACTAACCATTCCCTTAGGCCCTAATGTCGTCTTTACCAAGTCAGCTATTGCCATGGCTCCAACAAAGGATGCCTGAACCAAAAAGAAAGGTCTTTTTAAGTATAACATAAAAATTAAACACAAGTTGTAACATTCCTAAATGGGAACAGGAGGAAAGGTGATATTTTGTTGATAAATTTCCAACGTGCAGGGAGTATACGTACAACACTAATAATACAGTTCAATGCAAATCTATCAAAGCAAACCAAAAACTCCAAACCAAGCATCGATAACCAAAAATAAGTACGTAACATATTCATAAATACAAATGTGTGCGTGCATTTGTCACATGAGGCTAAGAATACTCACCATTCGGGCTCGTTCACCCTTTTCTTCAGTGGCTTCATCTTTAAAAAGTCTTTCAACCTAAGACACCAAAAATATAGTTAGAAACAGGATAAAAAAAGAAAAACTGACTAACTATAACTTAAAAGGTTGAGAGTTTAACGTACCGCCATAGAAAAGCAGAAAGATTTAGCCCAATCGCTCGAAGAGTGTTACGTACTGAATAAAAAGAGTTCATATTTCCCATTATACATGATGAGAAAGTAGTAAATCATATATTTATAATAGAAAATGCTTCTTTTTAGTGCCTATTTCTGAGAAACAACATTTATTTTATAGCAGAAAATAAATAAGTACCAAAAAAATTTGGAGGTATAACAGCCATAATGTATAAAGGGTCCATCCAAGTTTCATCGAGTTAATGGGAGGTGGTACATCAAGCAGTTGGCAAAGGCCAACTTGATCCTCTTCCCTAAGGACCCCCATTAGGGAGCCCTAGGAGAACTTGATGTCTATAGGTCAACACAACATCTTCAAACCTAACGCGTATCATAAGAACAGTTGTTTGATTGATATCAGCATTTAATGAGAAAAACTAACGTTAGGATAAAGTGTTTTTTTGATCTCTTTAATAAAATATTTATTTTTCAAAATAACAGGCTGTAACCGGTGGATAAAATGAACACATATCAATCAAGTTCACAACTCCAGTGATGATGAACAAAACACCAAAAATCACGTCTTCTGAAAATGTTGCAGAACTGTGTACTCCAAGAACACGTTAACAGTATAGGGTTTCAAGGGTGTTCTAAGTGTAACAACAACCCTCAAAATGTAATAAAACGTCAGAAAACTGAACAAAACACTTGTAAAAAGTCTACGTATTTCATAAATAACTTGATAACGATGAATTTGCAACTGACGACGGCGTCACCATTTTCACTACCCTTTTCCGATCTCCTTAAAATGAGGTACGTGTTTTAACATTAACTTACAATATGAAAGAATAAACATGAGTAACAAAGAACACATACTTGTATTCCCGCCGATCTAGCAAGCCACTCCTCCTCGATTTCAGACTGTGTTCTTCCCCTCGAAACAGTTCGAGTACTTGTGGTCTGAGGTTGATGAATTTTAGGGCTACAAGTAGTGGGTGTGGGCTTCATCGTGATTTTGAAGGAAAGGAAACTATCCAGTAACCCAAACCCGTCGCATGGCCCAAACCAATTTCTTTTTGGGTATAATTTTTCCATCTATTATTTAAAATTTAAATGAATTTTTTTTATTAATCTAGATATTCAACCCGCTATACGAGCCGACTAATCTCAGAGAGACCATCTGCTTTATGGGTATTCTGGAGTCACCGCATTTGAACCTCTGTGGTCACAAAAGGATTTTTATTTCTTCTTGGATTTGAACTTGAGACCTTCAAGTACTTTTGATCCTTTGAGTCAGGTTCAAACCAATCAGGCACAACCCATGGTACATTGATTTATGAGTGAATTACATTCTTGGTCCTATGTGTTTTGTAGTGTGTTTAACTAAGGTCTTTTAAACGCATTTATTACACTTTCATACCTATGGTATGTAAAAAGCGTACAATATGAGTCTTTTTTATTAATGGAATCAAAAAGATTATGCTAACTATGATGAGTAAAGGGTCTTTTTGTCATTTTACCCTCTTTTGTATTTTTTTCAAAAAGCAGTAGGGAACAATTTTGCACCGCTTCTGTAATCTCCTTCATTTAGTTTTTTTTTTTTTTTGTAAGGGTGTCCGGGCCAAATCCCGACTAATTCCCGGCAAATTTGGAGGCTAAACATGGCCCCACTTAAATGTCGCCAACACTCCCCTCCCAGGACTCGAACTTGGGTTCATGACTATGACATGCCCAAACCTTTACCACTAGGCTGGAAGGTCTTTGACTCCTTCATTTAGTTTGAAGAACAAATGGGTAAGGTTTGTTTGTTTACCTCTTAATAGTTTCATTAAGAGACAACCTTTGAATTGTTAATAGATGAATCTTGTTTGGCAAAAAAAAGTCTGTCTTTTAATGGTTCTAAAACCCTCTGAATGATTTTTGTATCTTGGGTCTTCTTTAACCATTCAGCGTTCCAATTTCATCATGAACAATTATATTTCATTTTGCATTATATCGTAAGAGTCTCTTAATCATTCTGATCACTTAATCATTATGCACCAAAACCATTTAGCAACTGCTGAACAACCCATAAATCTAACCCAAGAAACACGACCACAACTAATCAGGAAGAAATACGTATTGAAAGTGTGAATCGACGCCTAGATAATCACCACCAACAACGTAATTGAGAGAGGGGGAGGGGGTCCGTCAACGTGAGATGAGAAGTTATCATGTGATTTCAGTAAAAGGAAAAAACTATTAACTCTTTTAATTTTTCAAGAAAATTGTAAGTACCTCTTTATAATATGTATAAATAAATGTTTAAGGCCTTTTATAATATAGTATAGATTTATATGTATTTATGATATTTTATAATATTATTATATCCATAAATATTCAAATAACGGATTTGTTTTGTAGGTATTGACGAGATTAATATAACGGTTTGGAATGATTAATTACTTGGACAATTTCTTGGAACAAATAAGTCCTTAGATATTCCAAAACCTGTTAAATAACTCCTTAGACTTTCTAAAACTTGTTAGATACATTCTTATGACCTATAAAACTGGTTAATGTACATCATACCTGTACCTGTTTATAAATAACAAAAATCAAACGAAGCCTGAAAAATCGAACCATACCGGAAAAATCGAACCATACATGTACCTGTTTATCTATTTAGCATTTAACAAATAAATAACAAAAACTTTATATTGAAAACCAAGCGTTATCATCTAGAGTTAGCACTAGACATTTACGATCTACCATTCTACCAAACTGCATCATCTCTTCATAATCATCTCATCATCATCATCTATGTGAGGAAATGAAAACAAAACAAAGAAATTGGAAACCTAAATCGAACCTGTATCTGAAATTGAGCTCCAAATCGAACTACTTGAACTTGGTTGTTGCTGTTTTGAATGAAATCGAACTCCAAAATCAAAGAATGTTATGTAAGAAATCAAAGAAATTCGGTGATTGAGTGAAGAATAAAAGAAAAAGCAAGTGAAGAACGTAGCCACAGAAGTCGAATGTTTTCTGAAATCGAGCTCCAAATTCGTGCCTTTGGTTGGTTCAATCGATTCAATCCTTGTAAAAATCGAACCTATTGGGCGTTGGCTGTTGCTGTTTATGTGTTTGCCTACGGCTTGGTTCGTATGCAGAGCCACAGAAAGTGATTGCTCTGTTGCTGGTAATGACGAGGGGAAGAGGGGCGAGTGTAGGACTGTGCCTCGTTTTGACCACACAGCCGGCGACGGTGATGGGGCTGGGTTGAAGGTGTTAGCGATGGCGGTATGGGGAGAGGGTAGCAACGAGGGGGAGTGATGTTCCCAGGTTTAATCAATCAAAAACATGAATAAATAAGAACACAGATTAAATCAACAATTGCAGAAATAGAAATGTAGAGAGAGAGAGAATTCTTCAAAGGCTTAGATTGATTTTCAATGGTTTTACACAAAACTAAACTTGACCAACTAACTCTATTACAACACTTCTACCCACCCCATTTATACACCAGGAATACACAAGAAACATAAAGCTTGGATACAACATTTAAGTACAAAATATTAAACCTAACATTATCCCCCCTTTGGATTCAAGCTTTAAAAACAGCTTTTAAAAATATATCAACAAATTCTTCAGACTCTTTAGCCGCAACAATCTTCAGAATTTATCAGCATCTTGATATCTTCAAAATTTATCTTTTAAAACTTTGTACATTCTCCTCCTAGTGAAAATATTGTAGAAACTCCTCCTTTGAGTAATAATTTCTCTTTTTTCAAAACTTCAATCCTTCACGATCTTTCTCAGACTTTAACAATCCTTTAATCTTTAATAATCTTCTTCAAGAAACAAATTTCTTAACAATCTCACCCTAAACTTTGTAGACTTTCAAACAATTTCTCTTTAAAGCAAACAAATCATCTTTTCAACAATCTTTCCCTAAAATTAGATTAGAAATAATTTTCACATCACTCCCCCTTAAAGACAACAATTAAAAAAAAATTCAACGATCAGCAATAATCTTCGGAAACTATCTTCACTTGATATCATCTCTCTTCCTTAATCAAGTTACTCCTCTTGAAATAACACTCTTCATTCATATCTTCATATATTTGCATCATGTCTTTGATAATGTTTCTCCCCCTCATGATGATTAGGAGAATCCTGAACATCATGAACAATCAAATATATGCAATTTGAATCACAAAGACTCATGAAAGTGTCAAAAAAATTATCATACATATATATTTGGCTCAAAAGACTCAATGTGCACAGAATAAAGTTCGAAGACCGGAGGTGTTTCTTATTGTTTCAATATCTAAATCTTTCGAATGAAGAATAGATAGATTATATGATAATTCACCGTGATGTATGAAACAAACACCTTTTGTGAGATACTTGAGTAGCTAGGTGGGGTGACACAAGTAGTCGACATTGAGTCCATGTCTGTTTCAATATTCATCTCCAAAGAATGAGAATGAATAGATTGTATGGTTACCCGGTTAACTATTTCGGTTTAGAAAGAACTATATTTATTTCTTTTAAGTCCTATCACACACTCACCATTTTCTTTTAGCTCACAAACACTCAGTCTCTCAACATTTTACCTCAAACACTCCCTTTCAAAATATATCAAACACTCCATTGAAACTTCTAAATTCTTAGCACACAGAAAATTATTGCACGTTCAGATATATATGTTACATTTCATAAGAAAATAATGAAGAATGAGTCCTGAATTATGTACTTAGAAGTCATATATGTAGAACAGGTCCTGAACTGAGTTGTTCATAAGCTAAAACACTGAAGATATTTGTTTAGAATTATCAAGAACCAAATTCAAACGCTAAACAGAATGACTCAGTACACACGGTGTTTATCAACAAATATTCAAAAGTTAGAATGTTTAATTGTGAAGAACAAATCACAATTACTATTTCAGATAAGAATTGAAATATTGTTATGAAATAATGCACAATGAAAACAATTAGAATTTCAAACGAGTGTATTTCGATCGAAAAATATCTATGAATATATGAGTCATGGAAATAACTAATTTTAAGAACAGTTGAATCAAGTATTGAATTATGCATGATTCTTCTGATTCTTCTTCTTCTTCTTCTTCTTCTTCTTCTTCTTCTTCTTCTTCTTCTTCTTCTTCTTCTTCTTCTTCTTCTTCTTCTTCTTCTTCTTCTTCTT
>NW_020201239.1:18438-23122 GCF_001531365.2 Cynara cardunculus var. scolymus | reverse complement strand
TCTTCTTCTTCTTCTTCTTCTTCTTCTTCTTCTTCTTCTTCTTCTTCTTCTTCTTCTTCTTCTTCTTCTTCTTCTTCTTCTTCTTCTTAAATCAGATAAAAAAATTAAGCACAAAAAATTGATTAAAAAATTCTTTTATTACTAAATTAGTTTATCACTGAAAGTCTAGCTGATGAGAGGAATTTCATTGCTCACCACTTAGCCGATGAAAGGAATTCAACGCTCACCATTGCGGTCGATGAGGGGTTTCATCACTCACCACAAGTTTCTCATCGCTCAAAGCTATCACTCATCACCCATCCTTATCTGGGCATGCACATCATCGCATACGATTTGTATGGATTAAACTCTTCATTGCTCAAGCTTATGACCGGATAGGAATTTTATCGCTCACAACTATGTTTGGATTATGCTCTCATTGCACAGAACTATGTCAGGATTATGCTCTCATCGCACGGAACTATGTCCGGATTATGCTCTCATCTCTCAGGCCTTATCTTCATCTTTCAAACTCTTTATTTCTTTAAATGATCCTGTAAAAGTTAGTTAAGGCCTTGTTTGTTTTTCATAAAAAAACTCTTATCAGCCTCTTATGTCTGATTCGTTAAGAGGCAAGACGATTCAGACTATTTGTTTTTTCCAATTTTTCAGAGGCACTTATGTCTTATTTTCCTCTTATTTGATAAGAAGTAAACCAACCTCTTATCTGCCTCTTGTTGTCTTCAAATCCTCAATAACGATGTTTTTCTATCGATTAACCTTAATCAATCATTTCTCTCAATCAATCCTTATCAAATCAATTCTCATCTCTCTCAATTAATGTATTTTAATAAGATGTAAATGTGTTAAACACCGTTAATGACATATTTTCGTTTAAATGAATGTTAATTATATAATTTAGATGTAAATTTCATAATGATGATGAAAAAAATATATGCAATGGTATAAATTTATCTATAAAATCAACACTTTAATTTTTAATGGGTAAAATAGACAATTTAAACAAATTCAGATGTTTATCAGTTTACAAAAACAAACAATCTTATTGATTCAACACCACCTCTAATAAATAAGAAATAAAATAAGACTTTAGATTTCAACACTTCTAATAAACAAACGCCACCTAAGTATCCATTAATCATTTAGATAATTATGAAAAATACTTAATGTTTTTGAAAAAATGATCAGATAAATTTTAAAATCACTACTCCCCATGGAATTAATATCTTCATGAAATCAGTATATTAGATAAAATATTATACTCCCTTTATTCAGATAAACTCAGGTTCTGAACTGATTTATTCAGATGCTGTATTGAAGACCAGGTCCTGAACTGATATGTTCAGAAATTACTTCAAAGCACAGATCTCCATATACTCCCCCTCAAACCAAGCATTAGTTTATCATGTGTTTGATCTTCTAAATTCAACTTAGCACATGATAAACCTGCAAAAATGAATTACACAAATTTTGGTATCCATACTTTCATGGATCCTAATTTGTTAGCATTGGTTTGGGGTATACTATAAGTACCATACCATCTGTTCAAATCAGAAGTTTTCACTATAAAACTATTCTCACAAAAATTAGATATGCAATATGTACCATACCAGTTATTATCATACCTGTTATTCCTCTGATTGATAAACTTGTTAACTCCACACCTTGAACAACATATATTCTTCTTTCTAAGACTGATCAAATGATTAATAGATTTGACAATACAAGGTAAAACAGTCTTTGAAGCAAAAGATTTTGTATCACCTACAGACTTGTTTTCAACAAAGTTGTCTGTAGCTGATTTCTTCTACCAAAACATTTTCTTCATTTTATAATGATTACCTGATTCAATCACATAATCATTGTAATATTGTCGAGAAATATGAGATTTATAGTTTGAAGCACTAGTTTTTGAAAATCTACTTGATTAACTGTTAGATTTGACAGATTGCAGTTTTTAACTGAAGATAGAGACTCAATTGAACTATCCTTTTCAGAAAACTCTTTGAGTTTATATAACTGATCTCTTTTTTTAGTTATTAAAACATATTTCTATTCAAAATCAGATCTCATATTCTTTTTAGTAACAAGATCATGTTTTAAATCGGATAATTTCTTTGCAATCTTAGAAAATTTACCTTAATTTTTTTTCTTTCCTTTTCAAAATCCTTCCTTTTTATCTCAAAATTTCATTTCTCATTCTCAAATGCAACATCTAACCACTTTTTCTTCTCAGCTAACTCCTTAGCTATAAGAACATTCTTCTTTGCAACATTCTTTCTTTCTATTGCAAATGTTTTTCTTTCATCATCCAAATTCTTCTGATCAGCAGTAATATTCTTTGAAAGCTCCAAATATTTCTTATCATATTTTTTCTTCTCAGTCTCACACTTAGCTCTTTCCAAAATAATTATTTTCTCAAATTCAGATATTTGCTCTGAAATCTTTGTATTATTCATCTCAAGTGCCTTAATCTTGCTTTCAAGAATCTTCCTTTCAGTATCAAACTTCTTTTCAGCCTCTGTGAACTTTTCCCTTTCCTTTTCAAGTTCCTTTCTTTCAAAATTCAATATCTTTTTTTATTTTTAGGTCAGATATCCTTTTCTTTTATTCCTCAAATTCTTCTCTTTCAGATTCTAAAATTTTCTCAACTTCATAAACTCTAGTTGTCAATCTAGAATTATCCTTTAATAGATCAACATTTCTTCTTTGTTTTTAACTAAGATAATCATTTTTACCAAGAAGTTCATCTACCTCAGCTTGTAGAAATTCCTTTTGTTTACTGAGAATCTCATAATCTCTAACAGTCTCTTTAGCCCAACAAAGATTTGAATGCTTTTCATAAAACATTTGTACATGCTTTTCTTTTTTCCTTTTTAAATTTATTTTCTAAATCAGAAATTTTCTTTCTAAGTTCCTTGTTCTCTCTTTCTAACACGAAGGCCATTCCAAACAATTCAAATTCATTGACTAACACTTGATCTTTAAAAACAATTCAAAACTCAAAAAATCAGATTAACTTTCTCACAAATTCTGCTTATCACCCAAACTTGATTGTTCAGACTACTTATCACTCAACTTGAATATTACTCAACTTGATTATCGCTCAACTCCTTATCAGACAACACTGCTTATCACTCAACCTTGCTTATCAGACAACTCTTACTTATCCTTCAAGTCTCTTATCACCCAACTCCTTATCGCCTAACTCCTTATCTTCCAACTCTTACTAATCGAACACCTCTTTATCAGACATCAAACGCTTATCGAACAACACAGATTATAGCCCAAATCAACCAGCAATGAAGACAATATATCATTTAACACACTAAGCTATGAATGCAGGATATCGGACAACACTTATATTCAATGAACGATGAAACACTTCTTATCGCTCAATGAATATATTCAACGAGCGATGAAGGAAGCAGACATAAATCGATTAAAAAAACACTCAAAATCAATCAAACTTGAATAAGACTTGCACAAATTGACTCGAAATGTGTCCAAAAACAAGTTTTTTTAATCCAATTCTTAGCAAAAACAGATTAAACTGGTCGAATTCATCAAAATTATCAAGAACAGTTTCAAGACTCACGAATTTCAAAAATACAAAATTGAAGCTCTAAATTAATTCAATTATGAAATTGATTGATACCATCATACTCAAATATGAATAATGATCATCAAAAAATCAAATTCAATTACAAATTCAAACAGATTAAGAAATTCATAATTAAAACAGTAGCAAAAGTGTTCGTCCAAAAACATTAAGTCTAGAACAGTTCTTTAACCAAATTCAATCCAAATCCATCACAACTTGATTCTCCAATTGATGTTTATTGCTCTGATATCAATTGATGTTCCCAAGTTTAATCAATCAAAACATGAATCAATAAGAACACATATTAAATCAACAATGGTATAAATAGATATGTAGAGAGAGAGAATTCTTCAAGGGCTTAAATTGATCTTCAAAGGCTTACACAAACTAAACTTTACCAACTAACTCTCTTACAACACTTCTACCCACCCCATTTATATACAAGGAATACGCAAGAAACATAAAGCTTGGATACAATGTTTAAGTACAAAATGTTGAACCTAACTGGGAGAGGGGTGATCGTGGAACTGGAGTGACGATGGACACGTTAGTTTTAGGGGTTTTTTTTAATTGTAAATTTACCTGAGGTCTAGGTTGCATGTTAATTTTTTTTTTGGTGATAAGGATGTATCTAACAGGTTTTAGAAAGTCCAAGAAGTTATTTAAAAAGTTTTGAAATGTCCAAGGGCTTATTCGTTCCAAAAAAATTGTCTAATGACTTAATCATTCCAAACACTAAAGTCCATTAGTTTTTTTTGTACTTTTCCTATAAATAAATGTATTTTTAATGTATTTTTTCATATACGATTATTTATGTTAATATGATAATCGTGTAAAATGAAGAATGAAAAAGTAAGAGATATAAGGTAAATTAAATAACTAGTTATAAAAGTACAAATTGTAATTTAAAAATAAAAAAAGATTTGATTTTTTATATCATCTAGAGGAAGACATGGGAGGTTGAGGTTGTGTAACTTTAGAATATATATATTAAGCTTATAAAGTGGTACCTCATAAAATTTCAAAAATAACCGTAACTCCTCTTTTATAAAATAAGATATATATATATATATATATATA
>NW_020201239.1:13792-17748 GCF_001531365.2 Cynara cardunculus var. scolymus | reverse complement strand
AATAATAACCGTTAGATGAGAAAATGAACGATTAAGATGGGTTAGCATAGTTTGCACAAAATATTGGGTTAGTATTTGAACCAGCCCCTATATATATATATATATATATATATAGGGGTCATTCAAAGAAGAACTGGTTAGTTTGTGATAACTATGAGATCTTATCTCAACCACAAATCATGGTTTAATTACGAAACTAATAAATTTTGGTAACTTGACTAAATTTTTTAATCAAAGGGCATTTTAGGTGTGTTAAAAATCTTATCTATCCTTTATCCTGCGAATTTTATTTTGATGAACCTTATTCCAGCAAACACATGATGTACACTGTGATATAGGGGTGCTCAAAAACCCGACCAACCCGATGCCTAATCGAGTTGTAAAATTTTCAAACCGTAGGTATTGGATTGATGTTGGGTTACTATTATTTGAACCCAACCCCACACGATGAACCCGATATCCTTTTATTTCTTGGATTTAATATGATTGTTGAATTTCTATTAATATATACATTAGACAATTACCCTATCACGTATGCTCTTCATATACACATATTTTCAATCTATTCACATCTCTATATAACTCATTCGTATATATGTTCAGTAACTGTGAATGTATATATGTAAATTGATAAAAATAACTGAATGTGATATACGTAAGAAGTATGGATAAGTTGTATCAAATGGTTGATGATGAAAAAAATTATGAGTAGAAAAATAACATATTCAAGGTTAGAAGAATATTTTAATGTACTAAAGTATCAACCCGACCAACCCGACTAAGTTGACCAACCCATACAGTTTGGGTTGGGTTGGGTTAGGTTGCACTTTGGTTTGGGTTGGGATAGGTTAAGACTTTTTAAACCGCAAGCATTGGGTTAGGTTGTTCAGATGTCTTCAACCCGATCAACCCAACCCATGAGCACCCCTACTGTGATACCCTTCATAAAATAACAAAGAAGCAGAGTGTGATACACTTAGTAAATCAACATTACCTGATACATTATGTTACACTTCGTAAAACAACAAAAAAGCATTGTGATACACTTCATATAACAACAAAAAACACTGTGATACACGTTATGATACTACTATGTGTTGGTCCCAACCGGGTCTACAAGAGTTTAGAGGAACAATTTGTAGAGGGAGGGATTAATACAAACACAGAAAACTTTCGTATTTAAAAATATATATTGATATAGAAGGATCAATACAAATTATTACAGATTGTTTGCGGAAATAGAAATGGTAAAAAGAACTTATCTAAAAACAATCTAAGATTACACATAAATATATTTAGCAAATATAAGAAATTTGCCGAAAAGATAAAGACAAAAAGATGTTCTTCTTGGGTAAGAACTTTAGAATTTTGAGAGAAATTCTAACTTGCTTGAAGATAAGTATATGTGTTCTTTTGTGTGCTGTAAATAGATAGATAGATATTGTGCATGAGGAAAGCACTCATCTATTTATACCCATTGCATTAAATTCAAATCAGAAGGGTTAGAACACGTGTCAAGCCTTAAGAGGAAAGCTTGTCATTTGCATCAGTGAGTAGCACTATTGTCTATTCATGAGCATACATCCTTTCATAGAGTTGGTGGGCACTAGAGTCGACTAGTCGGCTCCGTGCAGTACTATACTCTTGAAAAGGTATGGGTTTGTCTTGTTTGTGGAAGCACAAGACAAAAACAATTGTGCATGACAAGCTTCATTTGATCGCTGAATGCTGGAATAACGCTAGAGGTCTCTTCAACATTCATTGAGGCTTGTGCAATCTTCACAAATATGTTGACCAGGTTGTAATCACTGAATACCGCTTCAGATCACGAACGCACCAGTCACTAATCTTCGACATTCACTAAAGGTTCTTGAGTGTGAGTTTTGTCTTCTTAAAGTATCGCTGTCGCTGAAGGATTACAATGCATGTTTCAGTGATCACTGAACAGACTTAGTGATGATCACTGAAACTGAAAGAACAGAAATAATAATACTTCGAAAGGAAAAATGGATTATCATCAAATCAATTAGAGAGGATCAACAATCTCTCCCTATTTGTGATGACAAAGAAACATAAAGAAAATTGCCTTAAGGTTTAATAGTATGAAAAAGTTACATATGAAGTACATGTCCCTTTTAACTATTTTGGGATCTTTTTCAGTGATACAATTTTTACAATATAAGTTTTCTTAAGTTACAAGTTTAAGAAAAAGTACCAGAAGGGAAACTGAAACTAAAAGCATGTTCACTGACTGAAGATTGTCAGTGACTGTAAGAGCATACTGGAATTCATAGACATGTGTCCCTGTTACTCTTTTCAGGGATCTTTTTCAGTGATGCTGATGAAATACTTATCAAAGGAGAATTACAAGTGTTTCAATCAGTACATTCTAGACTTATTATATATAAGTTGTACACTGAAAGAAAAGACATAGGAAAATAAGACTCACAATGAAAGATAAAATTTACAAGACAAAAATTTATAACTAATATAAGTTGCTGAAGTCGATGTAACCAGGTACTTCTTCTCCAAGCATCTTTTGATATAGAAATTCTTTTCTGATCATGCGATCTATCATTTCACCATAAACATTATTGTCCAACCCATATCTTAGATAATCAAGATGTTCTATAGAACAAAGACTAAACTCAGACATTCTCTGAAAGCTGTGTTCGCCTTCATAGTCAAGGAATATAAATCCAAACTCAGGCTTCATATGCACAGTGTTGGGCATGTAAGGACCCTTCGCTGGCAAAGAGAGATTCAACATAGAGATGTCTGGCTTCTTCGAATCTTTCAGGACTTCGTCCAGGGAGAACTTTGTTTCATGTTCGTTCCTCAGAGTTGGTCCATCGTTAGAATCTGAAGGTTTTTTTCTTCCACCTTTCTTCAATGTTAACAACAAATTTGGACATCTTCTTGATCAGCTCGCTGAGGATGTCTTCAATTATTGGCTTGTGCCTTGACTTTGAGCGCTGAATGGCTTGGAGGATTTCCAGCCATTCACTGTAGTCGTATTGTCCAAGGTAGGAAGGATACTCTGTGACAGCTTTAAGGTTGTCTCTAGTGATGAGCATGGAGATGAGAAGTCTACCATCTTTCATTCGTCCATTGATTATGACGTTTGAGATGTGGTGAAGACTTATTCTCTTATTCAGACGATCTTCACTCCATTTTCTGTCTTGGTCATTTAGCTTCATTGCCTTTTCACATTCAGCTTCTGCAATTGAAAGCAACTTAGTGTGGGTCTTGACAGCGTTCACCATTTTTTAGATGATTTCTTTGGAAGAACTTGAGCAGCAAGAGACTTGGCCAGCTTTAGGCTATCCTTAGTCTGTTGTCGTTAAAGATTGAGTTCTTCCTCAGCCTTGAGTGCTTCAAGTCTTTCAACTTCAGATAGAAAGTCAAATTCACCACAACTAGAGGTACGAAGAGGAATTTTTACTCTAGTTTGGTCAGGTGACTCCTTAAGCTGAGTCATCTGCTGGTCGCTGGAAACACTGGAGGTTGGGTTTTTCACGTACCCATTCCTCTAGTCGACCACCGAGATCCTTTCCAGCGTCAGGAAGGGATGGAGAGTCATCGTCATCTTCCTCATCACCAGCATCAGTTGTAGGGGTGATAGGAAGGTCTTCGTCATGAGCTTCTGCATCAGCTCTGACGACATCATCAACAACCTCAGCTTTATTAGCTTCAAGGGTAGTGATAGTATCATCAACAATATCAACTTCATTAGCTTCAGCTCTTTAAGCATCAGCTTCAACTTTAGTTTTAGGGACAGCAGCAACAGCATCCAAATCTTTCTCCCCCTCTTTGTCATCAACATGACTAGAGAAGAGGTTATTGTCACTCCCCGATTTTTTTATCGAGTGCTGTGACGTCATTCTTAATAACTTATGTCATGAACAAAAATACGAACTTAAAATTTCAAACACACATAATATGTTTAACATAAT